>NW_020837945.1:97004301-97114374 GCF_003676395.1 Aethalodelphis obliquidens | reverse complement strand
GGATTCCCCTCAGGGTACACTATTCATGCAGTGGGTTAGGACTTAACCCTTGTAGAACTGGGTGGTAAGCAGCACATCTCTGTTCTTCTTTGTTCATATTAGACAAAAGAAAAGAGTAAAACATATAACATATTTTGTATGGTCATATCATATATATATATATATATATATATATATATGACAATTTATGCTCTAATCTTTATTTAGCCTCCTTACATTATAGAATCTATATTTTGATGAATAAAAGAAAAATATTTCTGGAGTCTTTCCTTTTTATTTCCTAGTTAGGTTTACCTTGATTATTGAGAGAGGGTTGTTAATATTGGACATTCCACACTTTGTGAAAGTTGAATATCGAAGGCCCAGTACAGGTGTCTTTTATTTCTGGGTTCTAGTGCAAAACAATATCATTCCCTAAAATGTCTAAAACGTATTATTCATTTTGTATTTTGGCCAGCAATCACATTCTGCAAAGATGTGAGAAAACACAATCACTAATAAATGTTTCAGCTCATTGGTAACTTTTAAGTTGTCTCCCAATGGGACAGCTCTGGACACCTACCGACCATCCCACCTTGAAGCTGTGTGCAAGTACCAGTGAGCCTCAAACAGTCTGTACCTCGCTCCCCCACCTATTCCATATGCCTGCCTCTGAAAATCCTTCCTGAGTGAACCTCAGTAATACTATGACCCTTTTTTAATAACAGAGACCTTCTAGAGTCTTATATTGTATTTTTAGTTGAATGTCCATGGACCTTATCTACTTAAGAAAAGGCATGCTCCTTAAAAACAGAGTAAATTGTGAATTCTCCAATAACAGAGCCAGTGAAGGCATCACAGAAAACTGAGCCTGAGTCATGAGGAAAGGCTTGGACAAGCAAAGGGAAGAAAAGGAGAGAAGACATGGGTAAATGAGAAAATGGAGATGCCAATGGTATGTTCCAGAGCATCAGATACTTCCTGGAACATGCCAAGGGAAGAAAACTCACCTAGAAACAAAGATAGCATGACTTCTGTTATTGTTCCTCTAGGGTAACAAGACACTCCCCATTTTTTAGTAATAACTTTTGAATATTTTATAAGCTAATACCAGATGTTTTGGCAAAAACATTTAAGTCATAATTTATCTGCTCAAAAATTTAAAAAGCAGGTGGTGGTGGTGGCAATGGTGGTTAGCATTTGGAATGTGACCCTCTTTAGAAAATCATACATATTCCAGTTCTTCAGGACTCTTATTGCTCAGACTTGAGGCTTCATTTATTAATGCCACTTGCCTGGCCCTAAGAAGCTTGAATTTGCAACCCTATATTAGTTTTCTAGAGCTGTCGCAATGAAGTACCACAAATTGAGTGCCTTAAACAACAGAAACGCATTGCCTCACAGTTCTGGAGGCTGGTAGTCTGGGATCAAGGTGTTGGCAGATCCTGCTCACTCTGCAGGTGCTAGGGAAGGATCTGTTCCAGCCTCTTCCCTAGCTTCCTATAGTTCTTTGGCTTGTGACAGCAGAACTCCAACATTCTCATGGCGTTCTCCCTGTGTGAGTGCCTCTGTGTCCGAATTTCTCCTATTTATAAGGATACCAGTCATATTGGATTATAAGCCCATCCCACTTCAGTATGACCACATCTTAAGTGATTACATCAGCAAAGACACGATTTCCAAATGAGGTCACATTCTGAGGTACTGGAGGTAAGTACTTCAACATATGCATTTTGGAGGATACATTTCAATGCATAGCAAATCCTGAGAAGACACTGGATTGCTAAAAAAAGTTACTTCTTCCACTTTTTCTTTTTTTTGTAAGTATATTTCTCCAGTTCTATGTTCTTAATGTACCCAACTGTCACATTTAAGTATTCCATGGTGTCCAAGTTGTCCCCTGAACCACTGTTCTACAAGCTGAACCAGAAAGAGTAAGTAGGGCATGGAAGCCAGTCTAAGGAGGTGAGTGCTCTAGAATGAGCACGAGGTCCACATCAAGGAAGACAATAGCTCTGAGAGACCCTGGGGGCTTGGTGGGTCTGGGAAAGGTCTCAACACTAAGAAGATGCAGGAAGGATGATGGAGGTATCATATAATTTATCATCCAAATAGGATACTACTAACAGTGAAAAGGAGCCCTGTTAATAATTCTGTTCTGCTTTACGGGGTAACTCTGTCCCTGGCAACTGAGACAAAGACCACCCTCCATGGTGGCATTGTAACCACCACTTCAAATTAGCTTTGCTAATAATAGCAAATATTAGCAGATGCTAATAATTTCCATCCATCAGAGAGTCAAGTGGTTTATTTTTGTTCTCTCCAAGCAGCTGTCCACACCAAAGCCTATATAGGTATATAATATAATTATTTTGATCCAGGAGGGCACTTGAAGGATCTTTTATTTGAGTCCTGTAGACACTTGTAATGGGGGAGCAAAAATTGTCAGAGTTATATTTTGGAAAGGGAATTGAATTACTATAACTCCTCAAAGAGAGAACTAAGATACGGTATGTTTTCCTGAATGCAAAGGTGAGACTTTCTCAAATTAGAATTCCTGTGCTGACTAGCATCCCTAAAACTCAAAGTCATGGGGAAAATAGTGAAGGAAAGGCGAGCACCATTTGTCAAAGATGTGGCCAAGATAATGCTGCCGTCAGGATGAAAGTTTTGTGTCATCTACACGATGTAAAATTATTTCGGATTACCGTATAATGAAAGGGAATGAAAACAATGGCAAGCTTTCCCATCAATGCTTGTCCATCATCGCCATGCTGCGGCAGGATGAATACAGGGCCTGGCAGGCCTTAGCAGTCCTTGGAGAATATTAAATACAGGCACCAATGGAGCGCATTGAGAAGCAATTTCTCTCCCGGAAGCCCTAAAGCCTTTTAAGTAGTTCAGGCTTCACTGTTCACATCCAGTTGCCAAAAAGCAAATGAATTGCCTGATTTGAAAGACATTTGTTTCCCTAATTTTTTGGCAGTCAGGATGATCCCCTTGTTTTACCCATAATCAGGCCCCACAGAACTACATGACTGTGTACTAACAATGTGAAAGAAACAAAGCATGGTTTTCAGGTGACCGGGTTGCCTCAATCTGCTTGCAGACTGTCCCAAGGGAGCCTGTGGAGCTGGCTGTTCTTCAGAATGTCAGTGTGTGGAGGAGAACACCCTGGAATGCAGTGCCAAAAATGGCAGTTGCACCTGCAAATCTGGTTACCAAGGCAACAGATGACAGAAAGGTACTATCTGACTATAAATTTTCTTTCTTCTCTAATAACAATGCTCAGCTTTTGTTTAGCACCATACGATCGTTAATTCGTTAATCCACCAGAGTCCTCAGGAGAGCAGTAAACTTTATTAATCCCCTATTTGCAGGTGAGGAAACTGAGACATGGGGCAATAAAGTCATTTAACCTTGTTTTCTTAGCCTCTGATGTTAGCTGTCCCCTTGCTGACTTGAGCAAGGGAAGAAAGAATGCAGAGAATCTTATCCTAAGGAGATGAGAGCTGGCCAATCACTTCTTTGAGCTTAGCTAATCAAGTAAGGGCTGCTAGCTTCCAGAGTTAAAGAATCATTTTCTTTATATCTAAAGATAGACTATTCAAATAAATACAAGAGAAACCATAGAAAATTTTTGGAAAATTTAAATATGGCTATCAGTGTGGTCCTTTCTCAAATTTCTAAACAATTTCTTTATAAATCTGTAAAAGTTTATGTGCAGCATAATTCCAATGATAAGTAGCATGTATAGATATATGTGTGTGTGTAGGTGCATATAAAATTTGGAAAAAGGTATTCCAAGATGTTAGTAATGGCTCTCTCTGGTTCACGGACTCACGGAATGCTTCTCCCGATGCATCTACATGGCTCTCTCGTTTTCTCAAAAACTTGTATTTTACCTTTTCACTGAATCTTGTCAGTACAAACCTACTTAAAATTGCAACTTGCCAAGTCTCCCTGAACTTTTGCATTTTTCCAAAGTGCTTACCATATACTCTCATTATTATTATTATGCCTAATATTTATTGCCTGCCCTTCCTCCTAGAAGCTAAGCTCCAACAAGGGGAGGATAGCTATTCATTTTTTTCACCAAAGTATCCCCAAACTCCTAGAACAATCAGGACATATAGAAGTTACTCAATAAGTATTTTATTAAGTGAATATATAAATGTGAATCATCAATTTTTATTCTTTATTCATTTTTCTCATACATTCTGAATTGAGCACATGTTACTGTATTATTTAGGGGAAATTATCACAGCATTTTTTTTTTCTCTTCAATACACAGCAGAACTGAACATATAACAAATACAATTATCATAACCAATGGCAAGTGAACTTTTTGCCTTTGAAGTGATCCAAAGCGATCTTGTTTAAAATCAGGAGAGAGGGACTTCCCTGGCAGTATAGTGGTTAGGACTCCACGCTTCCACTGCAGGGGGTGCAGGTTCAATCCCAAGTTGGGGAACTAAGATCCCACATGTCAATAAATAAATAGGTAAATTAAATCAGGGGGAGATAATAGGGTTGTAAGGAAGCTGTCATACTGTTGGGTCCACTTACAAAGGCAGGGACTGGGGTGGGAGGTTGTCCTTGGCTCTCGTGTATTACATGTTCCTCCATGCATTGTCATCTTCAAAGGGTCTGCATGGCTTGTTCAAGCTGACTGAAAGGGAGTAAGGGTCTTCCAGGTTGCCTGTGGCTGTGGAACTGGCTATGGAACTAGAGTATGTGAACAGCAATGTTCATCAAGATTTTGTAGAGATTAGGGCTATATATGTAGCTGGATTGTGACTTTCTAGGCAATGGGGAAGAGAAGTTGGGGAAACAGAAGGCTGACATTACACGAATGCCTTTAATAGGGTATGAGTGTGCGTCCCATTCCAATATCTAAGCCTCCTTCTGCTTCAACTGGTTTTTAAACCTAGAGTCAGCCCCTTATTCATTCGCCCCCTAGAGAAGTCGTGCCCTAGAAGTCAACACATGGGAGACAATACCATATACACACACCTGGGTAAATTTAATTTACTCTGATAACATTTTCTCAAAGCAACTGCTGAATATACTATGTTGGAAAATGCTTCTGAGATTCCCACTGTGAAGGAAAATGAGTTGAAAGTATATGTAAATCAGCAAACTAGAGGTCACCATCATCTCAGGAAAACATATTATTTTTCAGTCAGATAACTTTGTCCAATTCTGATATTTTTGTGTAACCACAAAATGAAATTATGACTCAGACTGGAGCGGGTGAACGGGATCGCCATGATTGGCAGCTGAAATCAAGGCTAAAAATGCTTTCTAAGTGTCGTTGCATGATGAAAATCAGGACTGTTGTTCTTCTTTCTGTTTTTTAAAAGAGTGAACTAGCCCAAGTGCTCCTAGAGCCAGACGTATCTTTAAAAATCTTGACTCCAGACCTGTGTCTAGATTGCAGATGAATAGTTAATTAAAGACTGCAAATTGTTTCAATGGCACTAATGAACAGTGCTCTCCACAATCAGCACCAGGCCTTGTTTAGCCCATCGGGGATGACTTTTAAGAGCAGAAGAGCTGGTTTCTATACTAATCTGTGAAATAGCAAAAAAGGGAGAGAGAGAGAGAGAGAGAGAGGAAAAAAAAAAGGTGTCTTTGCCTTGTTTTGATTAATTTGTTGCCTGGGGTATTTTGGACCCCAGCGGCAGGCAGACCTGAATGTAGAGGACTCTGGCCCAGCAAGCCTCTTGAGTCCATCTAAGGAGGCTTGTTCAACCTTTGTGTCACCATAAAAAGGACAGATTTTTGTTACAGTAGTTCCACACTGATGGCCTTGAAATTTTGAACACCAGTGGGTCTCTAAGAGTGGGTTAATTGACTTGAAAAGTGCTGAGTACTTAGTACTGCAACATAAGCTGGGTGTAGTGGCTGAGAGCAACAGTTTCACAAGTCAGATCTGGATTCGAATACGGACTTTGCTACTTATTAGCTGTGTGACCCAGAATAAGTCACTTAGCTCCTCCAAGCCTCAGTTTCTTATATAAATGGAGATAAAGTTGCTTATGTCGTATAGTGACTTTTATGGATATGTGAGCTAATTTATGTAAAGTGCTTGTCACAGAGGAAGTGATCAACAGACAGTAGCCAGGAATTGTATGAACATCCCAGAAAATTTAATAATTCTGTTATTCAAAGATTCTGCTTAGGACAAGAAGATACTTAACAGCCCAATGTGGTTTGATGTAACTTTCTGTAATTGTCACATGTTTAGGAAAGTTTCACTGTTTTCCCTGTGTTGAAAGCATGCTTTCCTCCAGGTTTCTAATTCCAGTGATTTCAATGGAGGCTGAAACCTCAGTGGTCCCTGTAGCATCAGCCATCCTTTTCTAGTTCAAAGGGCATCCAGTGAAGCAGCACAGTTCCTCTTTCTCCACCTTATACATTGCCCGCTCTTATAAAACACACAAATTACAAACCTCTTGGGTGATTATTCTGACTTATGAAATAAGCAAAGACTGGGAGAACAGGATTCAGGTAAACATTTGGGGACAGCTTCCCAAGCGCTACACCTCCCAAGCTTCCTTTACAAATTACATCTCATTTCAGATTTTGTGTGTGCAACTGCCTCCAAAGATATGTATCGAAATTGCTTCCATTGTTACATCTGCAAAACCACATTTTCAGCAAAAAGCCAACCTCTGTATCTGTGTTTCCAAAGTGACAAGATATGGCATCGTGCTGATTTCTTCAGGGAATATTTTTGAAAGTGCTATAAATCCTTAGAGGCTACTCTGTTTCTTTCTTTGCAACTCATACACACTCACCCGCACACACACACACACTTTTCCAACTCACTTAGGCAACAGCAGAAACCTGGGACCACCTTGAGATTTATTACAAGTCTTAGCTCCTTTCTTTCTCTCTCATTTTATAAGCCTGCCCTAACGGCCTCTGGGGACCAGATTGTCCGTTCTCCTGTGGACCCTGTGAGAATGAAGGTCAGTGCAACAAAAAAACTGGAAACTTTGAGTGTCTTCCTGGTTACACGGGAAAAACCTGTACCATACGAAAGTCATTAACTAGACAAGATGATCAACAAAGTTATTAAAATTGTTAGCTTTATAAATGCTTTTTAAAAACTGCTCTATGAGCTATGATAGAAGAGTATATGTTTAAATTACCTATTGTATAACAAACATCCCAATACTTGGTAACAAATCCTGTCAACAACAATTTATTATTTTTTTGATTCTGTGGATTGATAAGATAGTTCTCCTTCTGGTCTCACCTGGAATCACTAGTGGCTGCTTCTAGCAAGCAGATTAGCTGGGAACTGGGCTTGACTAGGCTTCTTAATCAGGGGAATCTGGCCTTTTCTATACATAGCACTTCCACAAGGTTAGCTTGGGCTTCCTCATTGCATGGCAGTCTCAAGACAGCAATCCAAGAAAGAGCATCCCAAAAGTGGGAAAGCAGAAGGTACAATGCATCAAAAAGCCTACCTTCAGAAGCCACACATAGTTACTTCTGCCACATGCTATTGGTTAAGTCATAAGGACATACAGATTCAAGGGGAGGAGAAACAGATTCTACCTCCTGATGGATGAGAGGAGTAGCAAAATCTCGTGGCAAAAGACCTGCAAGCTGGGAGATATTGTTGCAGCCATCTTTGGAACCAATCTATCATAACATTACTATTTAAAGTTATACTGAAAGGCACTTTAAGAATCTGCTAGACTGTATTTATCATGCTTGTCAGAGAGAGAGCAGATTATAGACTGATAAAAAGTGATTAGTTAAACTCAATCTGCTTCAAAGAGCCAGTAGAACTACTTCCTTGCTATCTCTTTTTCTGCTTGTGATTCTTACCCTGACTGTATTGCATTCTCTACTCCATCCACGTTGAAACAGGGTAACCTGAGAACTTGAGGACAGCTGTGGGCTGGATGGTAATGATGGTATTTTTACATTACTATTTCAAATGTGTCTGATAAAGGTTAGCAAAAGTCTATTGTTTGGATTGTCTATGATGTTATGAGGTGCGAACAGTGATCTGAATTAGCTTCCAGTGCTTAGAACTTTCTATAAACCAACAAGCAAATAAAACCAGAAACTTAAACATAAATATAAAAAGTAACACCAGGATAGTATTTAGCACTTAGCCAATCATCTGATCATTTGGGAAAATGCATTACTGCTCCTAAGGATAACCCTCAACAAGAGTGATAGGACAAGGTCGTTGCCTGATGATTTTTCTGGATATAACTAGATCAGTGTATACTTTAGGACTGTCATTCTGGCACTGTTGACAGGCCTTTCAACAGTATAAAAGTTTGCTGGTGCAGCAATTGGCTATCCCTAACCTACTTGTTTGCTTTAAAAAAAAAGCTTAAAGGTAAGAATTTACATATTCAAAAGGTAGTTACTTGCTATTTCCACAGTGAAGTGACATTTTCTCTTGTCTAACTCAATTTTAATGGAATAATTATTAAGCAGATAGTGATATATCTGTTCCAATTGTCAGGTGTTATAAATACACTATTTAGAAACAAGTGGAGAGATAAACTACTCATTCTTTAAAACATTAATTTTAATAGTTATGTTACAAGTCTTCCATTCTAAGATTTCAAAACCCAGGAGAATATATCATGATAATCCTGAGTGATTTGGGGTGACAATTCTAATTTTATTGTCAGTCTGATACATGAGATAATGTATTGGATTGGATAGGCAAAAATATTCCCCATCTTCTAGTACCGTTCAACTTTAGTGTTATATGCTATCATCTGATTTCACAAACAAAGGTACAAACACAAATTATATAATCATCATAATAGGATATTTAGGAAAATAAATGGAACCAAAGGATAGGACTCATTAAAAATGCTTCATGTGTACTCCACAAGGAATGTGTGTGCTATTTAAAAAGGGGCTTATGTTTGAAGGAAAGTATACAACATTTTTCTAAATACCCTGTAAATGGTGCTTACGGAATTTTAAAACTTAGTTATTCTGCATAATGAACTTAAAAATACTTATAGGCTATACAAAGTAATATGTTTTAGAAAGCAGGAGAGATAAAAAGCTATTTCTAAAGATATTGGCTTTATATAAATTCCAATTTTGGGAAGTTATAAATACAAATACTTGGGCAAAATAATTCTTTTTTAAAAAGGGTTTTATTTCACTGTGTGAAAACTCTCTGGATTATGGTAGATTGTATTTTTTTGTTTCTGCTTCCTAGACAGTATCGGGGCTGAGGGCAGCTGTGGCTGCACCCTTGCTGAGAATGTATCGTCTCTGAGAAAGTTTAGCCTCATATATCAGGCCTTTTACCAAATCATCTCAGAAGTGATCCCAACTTTTTCTTTATCCCAGAATTGTTTATAATAGTCAAAGTACAAAATAAAAATACCCTGAATATCCACCAGAAGGAGAAAGAGAAAACAAATCATATAACACATCAGTGGACTATTCTGAGGCCATTAAGATTCATGTTTTGGAAGAATGTGTAATGTCAGGAGAATTGACATTAAATTGACATTAAAAGTTGTATATAGAGAATGCTCCAAATTTGTAAAAACCTGTATGCATGTATGTATGTGGAAAATTGTAGTAGAAAGGACAGCAGTTGTTAACAGTGGCCATATCTAGACAGCGGGACTATTAGTGAATTTTTTTTTCCTTTTTACATTCCTGTCATTCCCATATGTACTACTTTACTATTTTTCCCCTTTACAAGGGAGAAAATACAATCATCTTCAGACCAATCAGTTACTAAATATCTAAGTAAGATAGCTGTCTGTTCCTAAAGTATTGTCTGGTGATCTTAACTGTTCCCATACAGTGAAGATGTTTTTTCTTCAGTCTAATTGATCTTGTTGCTCTTTTAATTTCAGACTGTTTTCTCCTGTTTCAGATGAGGTGGATATTGAGCATAGCTTGGCAGCACTACTAAAATGCTTTAAAAAAAAGTGATAAATGAAAGAACATAGTAATGTTTCCTCTGGACACTTCATTTCCCTTTTTCCAGAAATCTTATTTTCTATCCCTCAGTCATTGTTATTACTTCTCTGAATTCTGCCATGTTTTTATGAGTGTTTACAAAATAGCCCCCTTCACTATTGAAGGAGAGAAAACTAGAGAGAATAGGAGAGAAGACGTTGGAAGGGAGATACCAATTCCAAATACAACTTTGCTTTAAACATTATATGATCAAACATCATGAAATGATGAATCATCATGAGGTGATGATGGTCAAACATCATCAAACGTCATGAAAACCCTAATGAACACAAGTGTGAACCTTCTGTAGATAAAAGCTGGTAAATGTTTAACAACCTATTCTCTGAAATAAAAACCCTGGTTTGTATAATTTGACGATTTCCCCTGCAATACTCCCACAGGGGAAATTTCAAGCAACCAATGTGGTGTCAACTGGCACACAAAATTCCTGAAAATTTAACAGGTTGCAGTTTAACCATTGGCTTTCCAAGCTGGTAGTAACAGCTCCAGTGTACCACTGGCTGGCAAATAATTGTATTCTGAACGCTCTTAGGAATCTGAATGATTTCTTAACACTTACTTTCTCTTTTGAAATTAAGAGTTGATAACTTTGCAGGTGTTGATTTTACTTTCCTGTTTCTAAACAGGTGACTAATTTGACCTTTTGGGTTGAATTAAATTAACCAACAAATCAAAAAACAGAAATTTCTCTCTCAGACTAGTCTATTTTATTTTTGAAAGAAAAATCAATTGTTCAGCTTAATTGATTCAGGAGTCAAAAAATAGGGACTTCCCTGGTGGTCCAGTGGTTAGGAATCAGTCTTGCAATGCAGGGGACACTGGTTCGACCCTTGGTGGTGGAGCTGGGATCCCACATGCCACGGGGCAGCTAATCCTGGCACCGCAACGGGAGAGCCGGCGTGCCCCAGCTGTGGAGCCCGCGGGCTCTGGAGCCCTCATGCCACAACTAGAGAAGCCCACACACTGCAACGGGGAGCCTGCATGCCGCAATGAAAGATCCCACATGCCACAACTAAGACCTCATGCAGCCAATCAGTAAATAAATAAAAATATTTATAAATAAATAAACACAAAAAAGTTGCGTTGCTACGTGTGTAGACACATACCCCCTTTCTCTAAAGTTCACGTAGCTGGAGTATTGACTCAGATCTCAAGGGACCCAATGAGCCCTCAAACAACCACTACGCTGTTTTCCAACTTCCTGTAACACACCTACCCTAAACCAGGGTTAGAATTTCCTTTATGACATACTGTTATAAAAAGAGAAAAAGGCAATTATCTAAGGCAGAAAAAAAAAAAGAGTGCTTGTAATGTAAAATAAGATAAAGCAAACAAAAAACTATTAGTAGAACAATTTTGAGTGTTAAGCATCACCAAGCACAAGGAGGTGAGGTGCAGTAATATGCTCCGAACCTCTCTGAAGCCATCCTCAATTTGATTTTTAAAGTTGCTGTAAAATAAATTGATTTAAATAATACATCTCCCATGCTTCCCAGCAGTGAGATGCATATCCTTTACCAATCTGGTTCTCAGCAGGCGGTCCAGCCTGATGAAGCATCAGCAAAATGTCAGCTCCCACAGAGAAGTGCGACAAGAGGCAACACTAAAGCAGTGAAAGGCCTTTCAAAAAGCTATTGTGCAAATTCAGTTTTAAAATAGGGATGTGGTTGAGGACTGATGGTTATGTCATTACCAATTCATTCATCTCCCCATCTTCTGCAGGAATGGAACGGAGTCACGGCTTTACATTGAGGAGTGGTGGGTCTAGGAGCTGTTCTTTCCCCTATTCTTATCAAGTTCCATGATGTCCCAGTTAGATCTTTTTAAAAAAAGTTAATCCTGTTATTACTTTATAACCCTCAACAAATTACTGATGCCTTACAAAATTCCAAAGTTAATTTTCTTTGGAAAATTTTGAGTTAAGCTCATCATAATTTTGACTACTCTCACCTGTACCCCACATACCTTCATCATTCTCCCACGCACCATGTGCTTTTGAAACATGGTGCTATTGTTCATTCCTCTTCCCTTAAATCCATTTTTTCTTCCTTCATTTTTGTTGCCTGTTAAAATTTTTCAGGGATTTTTATTTTTCAGTGTATGTAAACAAACAAACAAAAACACTAAATCCCTTCCTTCTGTAGTATTGCCCGTTATAGTGTATTATAATTGTCTGTTTACACATGATTAAAACTATCATTCATTTTTGTATTCCCCAGCTCTTGATTTACAAGGGAAGCTCATTAAAAATTTGCTAGATTCAATTAAAGAACATTCTTGACAACTTAGTAGAGCAGTTTGGGATTAAAGTTTCATAGAAATAATCCACCAAGTCAAAAAAAGACATGAGAAACAGAGTTTATGCTACTGAAAAATATTCAGTAGTCTACACTAAACCAGGTTAAATTGCTAGGACTTTTAAGATGACAGCAGTGGTACAAGGAGAAGAAGGGAGGTTTTTGCTAGAGCCCAGCACCACAGCTTTGTTGATGCTCAGTTTCTGAAAGCACTTTTCAGAAGAAGTTTTTCAAAGGTTTTGATGACTAACATCAAACACCAATGAAGTTTTTTATGGTTCTTTAACTTCTCAAGAGTCTGGATTTATTTTTTTCTGTCCTCGCCTCCAATATATTCAATCCTTTCTTCTGAATATAACAGAGCCACATTAGAATAGTGAATAAATGTCTCTGGCTTTTAGTTTTTGTAAAAAAAGGAAAGGATTTAACTAGATAATATGTAATATGTAATATCTATGTAATAATATATAATCCAATGTGTAGTAACACAAGATGATAATTATAGGTATACGCTGTATAATGATAATAAATTACTCAAAGCTCATGTTAATTGAGTGCCCATTCTGTGTTCACTGTGCTACGTGTTTTTCATCAATTCACTCACCTAACCCTCTGAACAACTAATTGTGTCTGGTACTCTTACTATTCCCATTTTATGAATGAGGAAGCTGACTCTAGGCAGAACTAAGTAACTTGTCAGGGCTCATATAATTAGCAACTGAGGACTAGATAATCAGTGAAGTTCATACAAACACTAGATATCTCTAAAGTGAGACTGTAGTTATCAATATTAAGTAGTAGAGCTGCCTGCTTATAAAAATTTAAAGAAAATAGAGAAAAATTAGATTCCATAGAAAAACCTAAGTAGTCAGGAAGTTTCATTAAGCTTGTTCTTTTTTTGGCCTCGCATTTGTAGGTTGCAAAAAGAGTGACTGACATAGCCAAGAGCATTGTTGAAATGTAAAGAACCATAACAGCCTATGCTCAGTTTAATGATGGAGGGAGGATGCTTTTTGTTTGTCTGTAGGCAGCTTGTCCAACCTATTTCCACAGCTTAAGCTGCCTGCTGCCCCACATTAGTAATGATAGCTCTCAATGGGACCGTGATACCAGCCAGTGTACCTGCCTGTCCAGCTGGACTGAGCCTGCTGGCAGATGCTGTAAATCAGAAGCTGATTACAAGTCCTGTTCATCATCTAACATATATAATGACCCAAAGAATTTTTCTTTACATTATGCACTTGCTGAGTGGTCTCAGTGCTTTTCGTTTTTATAGGGCTGCCCAAACTCAACCATGTTTAACATTCTCTTTGTGTGTTGGTAAATATAGCTGGCTAGCTGCCTACCATAATCCATGATTGCTCTTGCTGCTTTCTTCCAGAGGCCTAAATTGAATATCTGGCAGAGCACAAAATAAATTCTTATTTCTACACAGTGAGTCATCCAGAAGTTCTGCATTCCAGTACACACACCTTTCATATAGATACACACAGACCCTTCGTGCATTATTAGTTTGTTTCATGAGCCACTGTGTTTTGGAATTTTCTGTCTACAATGGCTGAATATTTAGTTTTACTTGTTGGACATGTATTCGTTCTAGTACTGTAATTCCTTAGTACTTAAATAGAAGGGTCAGTATGACATACAGAATACTTTATGTTCTAATTTGTTTTTTGATATGACTGTGTCCAGTTATCATTGTTTCCTTCACAAGCAAAGATCTTGTAAGTCCTGTCCTTCTATCTTCCTCCACTTGCAATAGGTATGTACTTATTTTGCCTTAGTTTCCTCATCTGTCAAATGTGACTAACAAAGGACCCAGCTTACTAGATTCTTATGAGGATTAAATAGGTTAATACGTATTATACCTTTGGAAGGGCATTTAGCACATAGTTACACCGGTAAATTATAAGCTAAAACCCTCTCTCCTTAAAGAAAATCTCTACCAATCTTGGAAAATTAGTCTGTAGCACTTGTTATATACCCTCAAAGTGACCGAACATGTACCAATCACAAAACTAGATTAGCACTTCCTCAGGAAGACCTGAATAAATTGTCTAGCACACAGTGACTTGAAGTTTCTTCTGCAAATCTGAGGCAACAACAAGAAAAACATTCCATTTTGTGTCCTGCTATCTAGTCAATATTTTTTTAATCCTCATGATAACCTTGTGGGATAGGGACTATTATTATCCTTTCTTCCAGGTAGGGAGAGTGAGGCACAGAGAAGCAAAGTAATTTGCCTAAGGCCACATGGTTAGTAAGTGAGGATGTTAGGATTGGAACTCAAGTCACAGGTTTTAGTGAATAGGTATGGAAAATGAAAGATGACTGAGGTTTAAAAATTATTGATGTATATAGTTTGAGACATGCTGAGTGGAATGTACGTGAACAATACTCTGTTGGAAAGTCAGATCCTAAGAACTCAAAGGAAAGATCAGAGCTAGTAGTGCAGAGGTGAGAACCATCAACATAGAGATGGATTGGATGAGATAACTGAGGAGATGCTAAAGGGGAAAGCCAAGAAAACTGTGAGCAGAAACTCGCTAAATTCCTTACATTTAGGGGGATCTAGAGAAAGAGAAACCAGTGAACAAGATTTACTTAGAGCAGATGTTACAAACTGGCAGCCTTAGAGCTGAATTTGACTTGCAGATGTATTCTGAATGGCAGGCAAATTCCTTTTAAAATATGTGATTCAATATTTTAAAAATCAGATGTAGGAACTCTGGACCCATCTTCCTGTGTGGGAACAAATGGCTCCGTTTAATTAGCTCATACCTCTTTATGGGGGGCGGGGTGCAGGCACTCTCCCATTGGTCCTAATTCCACCACCCCACGGGGATTCACCCGCAGGGACTCCACCTGCTTTCTCCTGGGGGTTGCCTTTCTGGCTCTCGGGGACCTGCATTTGTGACTCCTGCTTTTAAAAGATGGAAAAAAGTGGAAAGGAAATAGGAGAACTCAGAGATATAATTCCAGAGAAAGATGACTCTCAAGAAGAAAAGGATAATCACTGTCTCATATGCTGTTTAAAAAGGAAAAGAAAAAACTAGGGGGCAAGCACAGGATTTGTGATTTAGGACTTGGTAGTTTTGAGGGGGGAAAAAACCGTGAAATACAATTTGGATTAAAAATGAATGGTAAATGAGGAAATTAAAATAGCACCTGTGGACTACCTTCCCAGAAAGCTCAACAATGAAGGAAATAAATATTTAGACCATTTTGTTCTCTGTCAACAGAACGTTTAAAATTTTCTTGCCTCTTCAAGATGCATAATCCCTCCCAGTCATCAACATACATCATTTTCCTGTTGATGAATCTTACTCATTCTCGATCCCTCTCACTCTTGAAGGTCAGGTCCAATGTAGTCATGATAGAAAGGATTCAGAATCCCTAAGAGTTATTAATGTTGAAATGAAATCAAATACCTGGAAATTTGCTCTTATGTGCAACTCGCAAAGAATATATTTAAATATCTGTGCTGATGGGTACTTGGAGAAATATGTAACTTTTTAAACTCATTGAATTTTTCTATTGTCAAGTTTTAACTTCTTCTCCCTCTTTCTCCCTCTCTCTCGCATACACAATATTTATATCATGTATCCTGAGACACAATTTTTTTGACACTTTAACATCTCTAAAATTAAGGAGTGTCTTACAAACTGATAGCACAGCAATATATAATTATATTGTAACTTTCTAACATAGTCTATTTTCTAGGAACACGTTGAAGTCAAGTGTCTGTTACTACATTATGAATAATTTCCATCTCCTGGGCCCAAAAGGAGATAGAATATGGAGGGAAAAATCAAATGTAATATGTGTATTAATTTTCAAGCAGTTTGAAGTGCCTCAATTTTAAATGCCTGCTGGATCATAATAGTTATTTCCAAGTTGGAATAAATAACCGCCTTTTGGCTTCAGAGACAATAGTAATGCTCAGGCTGAGATATCTGAGTTTGCTTTTATTCTATAATAAAAATGACAGGCCCAAGAAACTAGAAAAAAATCCTTCTGCTATTTTAAGATACTGTCGATCTCACTAACTGTGTTCTTGTGCCATCATTAATCAATTGTCTGAATGTAGAGAAGAAAGGGAAGGAGGCCTGCAGACCACTTAATGTGTCTCACTTTAGCATAGTAGCAAAGAGCTCAGCTTCCTGGATGCCTGCCTTTGTGAGAGTCTCCACATAATTCATCTGTTTTGCAAGCTCAGTCTGAAACTTTGCAAACCTTGAGGAAGAAATTCTGTAATATCACTGAAATTGCCTATGTATTCCCACAAGGATAATGTGTGTTAGCTATTACTAGGGAACTATATTTCATTATATTATAGAATCTGAAATACTGCCATTGTATATTTCAACTGTATGTTGCTAAATTTTCATTTAAATTTAAGAAAACACAAAACGACAGTGCCAGTCATACCCATATATAGTAAACATAGAAGTGTGCCTTTCTGCAGAGAATGTCTATAACTTAAACTATGTGATCCAGCAGTCTGACGTACTTTAATAATCATATCATGATAAAAGTTGTTCAATTTTATGCTTTACAAAGCATTTTTCACCTCTATTATCTTGTTCAAAATTGGAAATTTATCTAAGGGGAAACAATGGTGTCTACCTTAATATTACAGTACTGTTGAAATGGTAAAGATGCCAATTCCAGTTACATTTAGTGTCTTAAATTATTATTGCTATCAATCTTGAATTATATGTTCTTTATGGTATCTAATATGAAGTCTTAATAGTGCACTGTCTTGGATCTTATATTCTTTTTTCTCTTCTATTTTAGTTCTTTGAAAATGAAAGGTAAGACAACTCTGGTTGAAAATATATGAAAAGATAGATGACAAATAGTTTTAAGAGTGCCGTGCAAATGTTTGCAAAAGCCAGCCTGTGTAAAGTGGCACATTCCACACACTTAGTATTCAAGTACATTATCCACCTGACAAGATAGTAAAATATCCTACTCATTTGTTCAGGGCTAATTTTTCAAATTTTAATAATTTTATTAGTCCCTAGCAAGGCCTTTTAAAACTTTGCAAAGAATATTAATAACTCATTAAAGATTAATTACATGTCAGCTCTGAGGTCAAAGAGTTTGAGTGGTTTTTAGTTATCTGAAATAAAATGCATCTGCTCTGAAAAGGACATAGTATAAAACTCTCTGCCTTCTCCACCAACCTAAAGTTCTTATTTATTAAAACACATAGACTTTAACTCAAGCGTGTTTGACAACAATTAAATGAGAAAATTATGGCCATATGCATACTAGTCAAGAAATTTGGTACAGAGGAATGTCCTCTAAGGAAGACAGGTTACCTCTGGAACCTTTTGTAACTAAGTTTGCTAACTGGAGGACCAGTCAGAGATATGACAGTTATGATGAAGTTTTCCTCGCGGTCTAAAATCTGCGTCTTGTTTTCATGGAGTATAACCGTAGAATTCAGTGGAGCAAAAGTTTGGGAATATAAGTGACCAATGAAAAATAGATATCTAAATGGAGAATAGAGGAATTTTGAGATATAAGGTAATCGAAAAGGGAGATGGGGAAGAGAAGAAAGGTCTTAGAGGAGTCTGAATTGTTCCGACTTTGCTGTTTTCATAGAGCCAGCAAAAAATGACAAATGTGAAAGGCAGCAAAAAAAAAAAAGCATTAAACTTGTTCTAATCAAAACTATTTATTTAAATCATTAATGTATTTGGAAGGTGACTTCTGGTGAATTATATATCATTTTCATTTTCCCCATTTTTTAAATTGGAATAACAATAATACCTTTGGTGAGGGATGCTGTGAGGACCAGTGTTATTATAAAAAATCAGCTACACGGTCCTCACATGTAGAACCTCAATAATTAGTAACTCTTATTACGACAGTTAATTTTTTAAGTATCCAGATATTGTTTTCCAAGAACTTTAAATTAAAAAAAATAATAATCTGGTGAACTGTGCTATGTTATTTAGCATGATTATGCAAATTTCTATACTCAGTTTCACTACCAATTCGGGGAAAATGATAGTCTCTCTGACTTTCAAAGGGTGTATTTCTCTCATTGTAGGTGCTTGTAAGTCCATCCTCAAACCTTCCTGGTTTCCTTTCTTTATATAATGTGCTTTGGGGAAATTATATTCCTTCTTGGACTTCTGTAACTTAAACGAAAGACTCTGCCAGTCAGCACCACCAGTTTTCCCTTGGTCCTGGCATGCAGAACACGAATTGGTTTCCAAGGCAAAGCATTCAATAATCTGTATGCAAAGTAGTATTTTTACACAGCTCTGAATGTCATATCCAAATGTAAAGCTGCCTGTTGCCTCCAGTGTGAAATTCACTCTCCTTTAAATGTTGTGTTTCTTTGCAACTAGTGATGCTGGTATTTGCAGACTGGGCCATGAAACACATGTGATAGTGGTTAAAAGTAGTAATAACTGTGACCTCTCCCACTGTTGCTTCTGTCTTCATGAAGAGGGTTTCATGTGGCAGCTACCCCTGGGCCAAAGCAGGAAATCTGCAAGAGTCAAGGAAATAGAAATGTTTATTTATTTTTTTTGTCTTGATGATACTTTACAGTCCCTTCCAAGTTGTAGATTTTTCAATATGTTGTGATCACCAGTGTGTTTAGAGAGCCCATGTTTAAAATTATACGGTTTCTTTTATCATTTGAATTCAAATATGTAGTAGATTGGATACTGGGTTATTTTCAGATGTCTTTGCCTGGGAACGGTCTGCTCAGCAATTAGGGTTTGGTTTTTCGGAAGAAGAATATTAGGATGTTTGTCTTTGCTCAATTACAGAGGAGCACCCTGGGACCAATGTCCCAGTTGGTACCTGTCTATGATGATTTAAAGATACTAGTCATTTTCTGAATACATTTCATCTTGAGCTTTTGAGGTTGATTTCAGTTCAAAGTGCCAATTGAGGATGAAAAGGTTACTAGAGAGTTTGCCTATTCATGATGCAACTCACTTTTCATCTGGGTCCCCAGTCACCCCATGCCTAGATCACTTTTAATCTTCCCACTGCCTTCCTGTACTGGCTGCCGCTCCTTTGAACTACCTTTTCTAATGCAGAGGGTCAATGACAAGAGACTAGTGTCTCTGTGGTTAGAAGCAGACCTCCCATTTAGGTAAAGCACTTTATCAGAAATCTGGATTTTTAAAGCCATTAATTGTAGTAATTGTGTGAGGTACTTTGAACTGTACCTCACATGAGATAGCAAAAATGATAATAGTGGCTATAATCTAGAGTCAGAAAAGGAATGTAAAAACTTCTTTAGAGAGGAATTTCTTCACTATAATGTCGGGCAAGATTATATAGCTACTGCTCTATAACACATCGCCTTAAATTTAATGACACAAAACAATATTTATTATTTCTCAAGAGCCCATGGATAGACTGGGCAGTCATGCTGTCTAGGCCAGACTCAGCTGGACTCTCTCATGCGTCTGTGGGCAGCTGGCAGGTCAGCCATGTCTGGCTGGTCCAAGGTGGCTTCTTAGGTCTAATCTCAGAACTGGTGCACCATCACTTCTGCTGCAGTCAGGTGGCCAAAGCAAGTCACAAGGCCAGCCAAGATCCAAGGGACGGGGAAGTCATCTCCACCGCTGGAAGGGAGGAGCTGAAAGTCACATTGCAAAGGGCAGGGGTTCAGGGCTGGGAGGGAGAACTGGGGACGTTTTTACAATCAGTCGACCACAATTGCTTTCTCGGATTATGAGGGGGCAGTATTGAGAGCCCCTCATATACTGCATCTCACCAACTCTTTTACTCATGATAATCTCCATAGGTCAAAATTGAGGTGTGAGGTTTTGAATTATCTCTAGCCCTCAATGAAGTTAGCATTTGAGAAAAATATCTAGATAGCTCTATATTGTTGTTTTGTGCTGGTTAATACCGTTCTACAACATTTGGTTTAACACAGATATAATTTCTCTATTTAATGGAGTTTTGATTTTGTTTATTCTGAAAGTGTTTCTTCTTTTTTCTTTCATATATCTGGGCATATATATGTATATGTGTCTATATATGTGTATGTACATATATGTGCTTTTATACACACGTATACATACACACACACACATTCTGCCAGCATGCCAGTGTCCTTGTTATTCTTTTGCCCTTCGAGGCACCACCTTGACTTCTGATTACCCTAAAGTTCACTGCCCAGAAGGGGAGATGTTACCTGCTTCACTGGGCCCAAATAGTTACTCTATAGAGAGTGAAGATGTTAATAAGCATGTTTATACATGCCTTCACGTGATAGTTCTAATCAAAAACTCCATAGGGCTCAGCAATAGGGGGCTTAAAATCTGGCCCATAATTTTGCACCTGGGATAGCTGCATTTATAACCTTCTTTCAGCTGTAGTGTCATCATCCCCATTAAGAATTTAATGAGCACTAACAGGCCTGGCTAATGTACAGAACAAAGAGGCAGGCACATCACCCCACCCAGCAAGCTGTTGCTTGATTACAGAGTCGCTGGTGGGCATGAGGACCTGGGATGTCCCCATTTTCACTTATTTCATAAATCTAGACACACACCTCACTTTGGGGCTCATAGTATTAAGAGGAGACTACAGAGGAAAAATGAACCCCATTTGGTAAAATAAGTGATATGCCTGCTTCTGTAGCCCCTGCGGTTTATTACTGCTATATGCTATTTCCAGCAGTACTTATAACAGTGATCATAGGGACCTTTAAAGACTTGCTGATGCCTCTTGGGCAGTTTCAGAATAATACAGTTTATAAATAATTCTGCCTACCTATCTTATAACTTCAGGATTCCTTTTGCCTTGCTTTGTTTGTTATGAGTGTATTTGCATGAAAACAGGTTATTTGGATATTTGTCCTCTGAGAGCTTTTGCTTATGCTTCCCTCCAAGTCAGAATCACATGTTCTCCATGCTACAGTCACATCCACAGCCAAGTGCAGATTTATGAACTGTAGTGAGGGACACAAGCAGGAAGAGATACACTTCTAAGAAAACACTGTGATCTTACTGAAAATTGTTTTGTTTTTCTAACTTTTTTTGTGGTGGGTTTTATCTGAGGATTCAAAGTTGGGCTGAGATTTAAGTGTGTGTGTGTGTGTAAGGGGTTGTGTGAGAATGACATTTTATTGTACATCTGGTGCATATAGTTTATAGATGTCACCTTTCTGTGTGTAACAGAATCAGTAAAGTATATGTAATTCTTTTTAGTTCATATCATTTTTATTCTCCAAAGACATTTAAAATACAAGCTTCTATATTCAAGCTTTATTTTTTGTCTAC
This sequence comes from Aethalodelphis obliquidens, assembly GCF_003676395.1. Lineage (NCBI taxonomy): Eukaryota > Metazoa > Chordata > Mammalia > Artiodactyla > Delphinidae > Aethalodelphis > Aethalodelphis obliquidens. Next base: position 97,092,812 of record NW_020837945.1, on the reverse strand, counting down.
CCTCATTTTGAGGGAAGTTAGAAAAAAGTATCAAAAACCATGCGTGTGCAGTTAAAACTATGGTTTCAATTTAGAATTCAGAAATGTGAGTATGTACCAAGGTGTGCAAAAAACACCTGTACAATTTTATTTCACATTTTACAAAGTGTTTCACCGGAATGTCTGTTAAAAATACAGATTAATGGCTCTTTGTCAGTCCTGCTGAATCAGACTCTCTGGGAATAGAGATGGTGTATCTCCAGTTTTAAGTCAATGCCCTAGATATTTCTTTTTTTTTTTTTAACATCTTTATTGGAGTATAATTGCTTTACAATGGTGTGTCAGTTTCTGCTTTATAACAAAGTGAATCAGTTATACATATACATATGATCTCCCTATGCTATGCGGCTGCTTGCCACTAGCTATCTATTTTACATTTGGTAGTGTATATATGTCCATGCCACTCTCTCACTTTGTCTCAGCTTACCCTTCCCCCTCCCCGTAACCTCAAGTCCATTCTCTAGTAGGTCTGCATCTTTATTCCCGTCTTGCCCCTAGGTTCTTCTGACCATTTTCTTTCTTTTTTTTTTTTGGATTCCATATATATGTGTTAGCATACGGTATTTGTTTTTCTCTTTCTGACTTACTTCACTCTGTATGACAGTCTCTAGGTCCATCCACCTCACTACAAATAACTCAGTTTCATTCCTTTTTATGGCTGAGTAATATTCCATTGTATATATGTGCCACATCTTCTTTATCCATTCATCTGTTGATGGACACTTAGGTTGCTTCCATGTCCTGGCTATTGTAAATAGAGCTGCAATGAACATTTTGGTACGTGACTCTTTTTGAATTATGCTTTTCTCAGGGTATATGCCCAGTAGTGGGATTGCTGGGTCATATGGTAGTTCTATTTTTAGTTTTTTAAGGAACCTCCATACTGTTCTCCATAGTGGCTGTATCAATTTACATTCTCACCAACAGTGCAAGAGGGTTCTCTTTTCTCCACACCCTCTCCAGCATTTATTGTTTGCAGATTTTTTGATGATGGCCATTCTGACTGGTGTGAGGTGATACCTCATTGTAGTTTTGATTTGCATTTCTCTAATGATTAAGGATGTTGAGCATTCTTTCACGTGTTTGTTGGCAATCTGTATCTCTTCTTTGGAGAAATGTCTATTTAGGTCTTCTGCCCATTTTTGGATTGGGTTGTTTGTTTTTTTGATATTGAGCTGCTTGTAAATTTTGGAGATTAATCCTTTGTCAGTTGCTTCATTTGCAAATATTTTCTCCTATTCTGAGGGTTGTCTTTTCATCTTGTTTATGGTTTCCTTTGCTGTGCAAAAGCTTTTAAATTTCGTGAGGTCCCATTTGTTTATTTTTGTTTTTATTTCCCTTTCTCTAGGAGGTGGGTCAAAAAAGATCTTGCTGTGATTTATGTCATAGAGTGTTCTGCCTATGTTTTCCTCTAAGAGTTTGATGGTGTCTGGCCTTACATTTAGGTCTTTAATCCATTTTCAGTTTATTTTTATGTATGGTGTTAGGGAATGTTCTAATTTCATTCTTTTACATGTAGCTGTCCAGTTTTCCCAGCACCACTTATTGAAGAGGCTGTCTTTTCTCCACTGTATATTCTTGCCTCCTTTATCAAAGACAAGGTGACCTTATGTGCGTGGGTTTATCTCTGAGCTTTCTATCCTGTTCTGTTGATCTATATTTCTGTTGTTGTGCCAGTACCATACTGTCTTGATTACTGTAGCTTTGTAGTATAGTCTGAAGTCAGCGAGCCTGATTCCTCCAGCTCTGTTTATCGTTCTCAAGATTGCTTTGGCTATTCGGGGTCTTCTGTGTTTCCATACAAATTGTGAAATTTTTGCTCTAGTTCTGTGGAAAATGCCAGTGGTAGTTTGATAGGGGTTGCATTGAATCTGTAGATTGCTTTGGGTAGTAGAGCCGTTTTCACAATGTTGATTCTTCCAATCGAAGAACATGGTATATCTCTCCATCTATTTGTATCATCTTTAATTTCTTTCATCAGTGTCTTATACTTTTCTGCATACAGGTCTTTTGTCTCCTTAGGTAGGTTTATTCCTAGGTATTTTATTCTGTTTGTCGCAGTGGTAAATGGGAGTGTTTTCTTAATTTCACTTTCAGATTTTTCATCATTAGTTTATAGGAATGCAAGAGATTTCTGTGCATTAATTTTGTATCCTGCTACTTTACCAAATTCATTAATTAGCTCTAGTAGTTTTCTGGTAGCATCTTTAGGATTCTCTATGTACAGTATCATGTCATCTGCAAACAGTGACAGCTTTACTTCTTCTTTTCTGATTTGGATTCCTTTTATTTCTTTTTCTTCTCTGATTGCTGTGGCTAAAACTTCCAAAACTATGTTGAATAATAGTGATGACAGTGATTGCCCTAGATATTTCTTATGCATATTAAAGTTTGAGAAACACTGCTAAGCTTATCCCAGAATTAAATTTAATTACTAGAAAACTATATACTCGGACTTAATAATTTAATTCCCTAGAGAATTTCTTCATGGTACAATGATTCACTCTTTTGTGCTTGGTTTTTACTGAGAATCAGTATAAGAAATGACATCACGTAAAGTGATTCTGTACTTTTAAGAAACTATCATGAAACAGTAGTTCATTATGTTGTTCAAAGATCCTCATCCAGAAATTCACATGACACATCCTCCCTCCTCTAACCTAACTAAACCGTGTAATTATAACATACATATAGAAAAGTGAATGAATCATAAGCTTTCAGGGTGATAGATTTTTCAAAATGAACACATCCATGTCACCAATACTCAGATTAGGGGATAAAACATTGTCAATATTCCTAGAAGCCCCCTTATGCCTCATGAAAGAGTAACTATTCTGACTTCTATCACTATAGATTCATCTTACCAGCTGGCTTTTGATCTATATGCAAATGAAATCATGATATATGTACTCTTGAGTATCTGGTTTCATTTACTAAACATATTTGTGAGATTCATCTCTAATGTTGGATATAGTTGTAGTTTACTCATTCTTATTGCTGTTTAGTATTTCATTTTATGAGTATTCCATGATTTTCAATTTTATTCTAATGATGGATGTATTAGTTATCTATTTCTGCATACGGGTTACCCATAATTTGCAGCCAACTTGCCCCTTAAAAGAACAAAGATTATCTTACACTGTTTCTGAGGATCAGGAACCTGGGAGTGATGCTGCTGGGGGACTCTGACTCAGAGTCTCTTAGGAGATTGTGTTTAAGCTGGCAGCCAGGTTCAGTCTTTGAAGAATTGACTAAGGCAAACTGCTTCCAAGTTCTCTTATGTGTCCATTGGCAAAAGGCTTCAGTTTCTCATCATATAGGTCTCTTCATAGAGTTTCTCCTGATATGGTGGTTGACTTCCCCAAGAGAGTGGTGAGAATGAGGGGGGGTGGGGAGAAAAGAAAGAAAGGAGAAGAGGTGGGGGAGGGGAGGAGAAAGTCCAGAAGAGAAGCTGTAATCTTTGATAACTGAATCTCAGAAGTGACAAGCCATCACTTCTGCCATACTCTATTGGTCACACAGACTAACTGTTTCAGTGTGAGAGGGGACGACAAAAGAATGTGAATACCAGGAGGAGGTAGGGACATTACAGACCATCTCAGAGGCTGGCTACCACAGTGGTTATTGGAGTAGTTTTCCACTTTTGGCTAAATAGTACTACTCTGAACATTCCTTTACATATATTTTGTCAGTATATTATGCATTTCTCTTAGGTATATACCTAGTAGTGGAATTCCTGCGTCAGACAGATACCAACAAAGAGTTTTCCCAAGTGCTTATAAAGTATTATACTTTTATAAGCAATATTCTAGTTGCTTCATCCTTGATAACACTTGATATTGTGTGTATTTTTCACTTTAGCCATTCTAGGGGTGTGTTTAATGGTATCTCATTGTGATTTTAATTTGCACTCCCCTGATAATTAATGATATGTATTCCTTTTTCATATGTTTATTGTGATTGGGGTTTTCTCTTTTGTGAAATCCTATTCTCTGTTATGGCTGATTTTTAAGTGGGTTGCCTGCATTTTAGTATTGGTCTGTAGAAGTTCTTTCTGTATCCTCTATAGACCCTCGTAATCTATATGTATTACAAATACCTTCTCCCACATTGTGGTGGCATACAGTTGCACTCTGTTAATACTAATATCCTTCAATGAGCAGAGGTTCTTAATTTTAATATGGTTGAATTTTTCATCACTTTTTCTTTTTTCTTTGTGTTTAACTTTTTGAGACTTGTTTACTAATTCTTTGGCTACTCAAGCTTATGTATATATTTGCTTATGTTTTTTCCTAAAAGCTTTGTTGTCTTAACTTTCAAATTTAAATCTACAATCCATCTAGCAATATATAAAGAATAATACACCTTGCCCAAGGGGGTTTGTAACAGGTATTCAAAGGTAGTTTTACAGTTGAAAATCAATCTGTGCAGTGCACCATAGTATTAGGGAAAAAATAGGACACAATTATATATGTTAATAGATGCAGAAAAGTATGTGAAAAATTCAACACTCATTATAATGAAACACATACCCATACACATAGATATATATTCACACACATATTCTTAGCAAATGAGAAAAAGAACTTCCTAAGTCTGAGGTTTTTTTAAATCTATAAAAATAAATACAGCAAACATACTTTGTGGTAAAATACTAAAACTATCCTCTTAAAGATTAGAAATACAAGATAAGAATGCTACTGTCACCACTTTTTAAAAATATTGCACTTGAGACCTCATTCAGTGTAGTAAGTCTAGAAAAAGACTTACTGGAAAGAAAATCTTAAAACTGCCATTATTCCTGGATGACATGATTATATATCTAAGAAACCTCATAGAAAACTGCATACTGTTAGAACTAATAAGTAACTTTAGCAAGGTCACCTGGATACTATATCAATGAACAGACTAATTGTATTTCTGTATCCAAGAAACAAACAGATAAAAAATGAATATTTTAAAAGATTCAATTTATAATTTCATTAGAGAATATCAAATATAAAAAATAAATTATATGCAGGCTATATAATACATCTAACTTAAAACTACAAAATATTATTGAGAGAAATTTTAAAGGAGCTTAGTAATGGAGGCATATACCATGGCCATGGATTGGAAGATTCAACCCAAAGTGATTGATAGTGTTAACTCAAACAGAATCAAAATTCCTTCAGTTATTTTTGAAATTGGGAAGCTGGTTCTAAAATGTATTTGGAAAAGTAAAGATCTAAGAAGAACCAAGACAATCTTGAAGAATAAGAACAGAGCTAGAGAACTTGCCTTACTAGGAAAAGCTATAGTAATTAAGATAATGTAGTACTGCTTCAGATATAGATGAATAGATAATGGAACACAATAAAAGTTCAGAAAAATGACCCTCTCATACTGAATCAACTGATTTATGACAAAAATCACCCTATAGTACAGTGGGCATATACTGGCCTTTTCAATAAATTGCATTGTGTCCCTTCAGTATTCATACAGGAATTAAAAAAAAAAAAGAATCTTCACTCCTACCTCACACCACACATCCAAGCCAAAACATTTTAAGTTTAATATTACAAAGATATGTGTCTTTTCTTAAAAGAAATAGTATTTTTTAATCAGAGAACTATATTTTTATTTGTTCATTTGTTTTTGCTTTAGTTAGCTAGAAACTCCTAGATAAAGTATGTCTGATTACAGTAATTTTCTTTAATCTAAGGATTCTGTCTCTTTTATTGCATCGTTCTTGTTCTTTCATCCTTGCTTTAATGATTCTATTTTATGGGTCCTTCCTTTTTGTGCAAGTTACTTTAAGTCCATTTTTTTGAAATAGGGTATAAATAATAAATAAGACAGTCAATGAGGCAAGTTAAACTTTTGAAATTTTGAAGCCTGATTGAATTGTCAAAAAGAAGGATAGCTCATATAGTGCTCCTAGTAATTGCGCTTTGATAAAATTATAACTGTCCGATATTGTATTGCCAATACATATTATGCATATAAATATTACATGGAATATTCTTTAAAAGTTAACATATGTGTCAGTATTAAAAATAAGTAGCATTTACATGGAGAAAGAATCTGCTTTTTATAAACTGCCTAGAATATATGCTTGAACCAAATAATAGATCACTTTTTCCTCTTTAGTCATCATAATGGAAGAGTAAGGAGGGGAGAAGGAATAACTGTTTTGAAAGTAGGAAGTGTAATGACTGATGTCTTTCTACCCCTGTTAATGATTAAGAACACAGGCTTTACAGCTATCAAACCAACCTGCGTAGGAATCCCAGCACTGCCTCTTAGTGACTGTGTAATCCATGGATGAGTTACTTTTCTTAAGCCTCAGGTTCTTTATATCCAGAGTGCAGGTAATAATATCCACCTCATACAAGCTTGGCTCTCTGTATGGCTGAATGTATGCATGAGACCAATTGTTTTGCAGAGTGTAATTTTCCGAATCTTAATATCCATCCTCATTTAAGTGGATGATCTTGATCTTGAGATTCTGGAAGAGAATAAAAATTGGAAACCTATATGAAACAAGCTAGCTGAATATGGAGTAGCTCAACTAGGAGAGCAGGTTAAAAACCCAGATGATGTGGGGCAAATAAGAAATTCTGAACACTGTGTGCAGCCCATCAGTTGCAATGAGGCCTCAGGGAGTTGTAACATCTGAAACTGTAAATGCTGTTGCTGTACTGTGAAGCACTACAGCACTGGTGGGCTCTCTGAATTCCCATTCCACCCAGTACACGTGGCAATAAAGTGCAGCACATGGTACCCACATCAGAGCAATAGCTACATCTTCAAAGTAATATTTTAATGACTTCTGTAGCCTGTATTTGGGAAGACTATTTTAGACCTTGTGTTTTGTCTTTTTTCTAGATTAATGCACCTTCCCCTTCAGCTCCCTGCATTTGGGGAAATCTCTTTCACAGTGTATTTCCCGGTGAGTATTTTATCTATTTCAGAATGCCCTGAGGGAACCTTTGATCCAAAATGTAAGGGCAGCAGCAAAAACCAGAATCAGGGTGTCTGTGGTGGTGGGAGAAGTTTGCACGTGTTCAGGAGGATGGATAAGGGCAGTTTGTGGAAAAGGTAATGTTTCCTTCTTTCCCATGTCAGTCTGGTTGCTGATTTTTTTTTAGGTTCCATCATCTTTGGCAAAGACGGACTTTTGTCACAAAACTGGAACTGAACCCTGTGTTGCTTGGGAAGTTTGTAGGGTCTTTGTTCCCTTCTGTTGACACCCATATCTATTGACATTTGCAATGGTGTTATTTAAATTTTTCATTGCTCAGGTGACCAGAGCACCATATCAAGATGCAAATAAGGGAGCATTTTTTGTATTTAATATTAAGTCAGCCTTTCCTCCTCCTCCTACCATTTCTACTGACAGTACAGAATATTTTGTTATAGGACAGGGAGTGAAATAGCGGATTATGTCTTTCACTTCAACAGGACCCTGTTCTAAGAATTCTGTACACCTTATATTGGGTTATATAGATTATAAAGTACAGATTAATAGCCAACCAGCCAAATTACCATGCACCAAAGACTTAATGCCATCTTAAAACCTCACCATGGAAAGCAAAACTCTGAGTAGACACTTCAGTAAACAAATCTAGAAAAAGTTCAATTTTACTTGCTTGTAAGAAATTATGAGCATGCAAATATCTAAAATTAAGCAATGCTAGAGAAAAAAATAAATTCACTTTTCAAAAATGATTAAAGTCTAGAGTGAATTTGCTATCACACAGTAATTTGCTAAACTGAAGCAGGAGTTATTTTGGATTGAGTTTGTTACATAGCTCACGCATGAAATGATCTGTTGCTTGTTCTCCTGAAGCTGTTTTCACACACTCAGAAACAGGAGTGTGTGTGTGTGGGGGGGGAATGTATTCTGTCTGAGGCATTGTAAAAATATTGAAACCTCCGACTGAGGTATTTTGTAGAGGTATCCGACTACAACTTGTCATTGACACTTTACGGGCCAATAATCATTAAGCCCAAATCGCAGATGTTTAGCTTTCAGAATTATTTCTTACTGTAGACTTGGGTTCCAAAACCTGATTCAGGCACCTTGAGACCATCACTCATGTGATTATACTGCCATCGTGTGGTTTCAGAGATCCCTTTCAATTTTGAAAAAAACATCAAAAGAAACGGTCTCTGACAAAGTATCCAAGTATTGTCTCTGTTTTACTTGTTTGCTTGTCCTCTGTCACAATACCACGTATAGTCCATGCATGACCACAGGTAGTAGGACAGGGGGATGGCAACAGAGAAGTGGCAGTATAGGTAAAATTCTAATAATCCTGCAAAATTTGCCAGGGATTCAGCTTCTGCCCAGTGAATGCATCAAGATGTTTGTAAAGCCCTGCCGCCTTTATTGACCTTTTCTGCGTAAATGTGGCACTTACTACGTCCAGAAAAAATCTGAAAAATTCCCTACAGTTATCTATAGGCAAGTGGATCTCAAACTGAGGTCCTCAAAACAGCAGCATCAGCTTCCCTGGAGAACTGGGTGGAAATTCAAATTCTTCGGCTCCATCCTGTACTGAATCAGAAACTACAGAGGTGGGGCTCAGAAATCTGTTTTTAACAAGCTTTCTAGGTGATTCTGATGCTTGCTAAAGTTTGAGAACCACTGCTATAGACAATTGTAACTGTCCTGCGGTGGATTAACACATATTTCCCTAGATAGAGCTAAATTTAGCAGCACCTTCTCCTGGCCCCTGAAAAATTCCGAAGGAAGATGGGAGAGAAGGGCCCTAGGATTTCCCATGAATATATTCACCCAGCACCCCAATGCCACCCTGGGAAGGAAGATGCAGAGCATCTCTGTGAGGTCTTCATTCTCATCAGCTGGTATGTCAACGTCTCTTTAACTGAAGAAGATGCTAGAGTCAATCAGGAACAAATCTTTCAGTCTTTGGGGATTATTGGATATACTGGAGCGTTCGTCTGAGTGGATATTGTATATAAGTCCACTTTTTCAGACATTAAAAATACAGTTTTAATAGATAGCTAGTGGGAAGCAGCCGCATAGCACAGGAAGATCAGCTCGGTGCTTTGTGACCACCTAGAGGGGTGGGATAGGGAGGGTGGGAGGGAGGGAGACACAAGAGGGAAGAGATATGGGAACATATGTATATGTATAACTGATTCACTTTGTGATAAAGCAGAAACTAACACACCATTGTAAAGCAATTATACTCCAATAAAGATGTAAAAAAAAAAAATACAGTTTTAAGAAGGGAAGCTAAAAATTTGAAAGGACCCCAGTCTCTAAGAAATGCTAAGGAATATTGGGATGGCATGCGGATTTCTTGCCCTGTCATAGCAGCTTCCCAACTCCACTGGCTGTGGCCATGCAGGAAGGTTGGCTCTGGGCTGCTAAGACTTCTGACCGTTTCAAGAAAAACCAAAAATAAGAATTTTTATGTGAAATATTCTAATTTTAAGTGTGAGTTCCATTTTAAGTGAATGTCTAATTTTAAAAAGTGAAAACATATTTACCTTTATGATTCAGTCTACTGACCTCCCAGATTATGATCTCTGGGATCCACAGGTAAGGAAAACTGTAGATGTCAACCTCAACACACGTTTATGACCACATTCATATCTTATACTTAAGTGATATGTGTCCGTGTGTTTTCTTCTGTGTATGTGTGAATACATATATACAAAGCATGAAAAGCCAGTGTCTCAACACGTGAGGGAAAGACTCTATTCAGCAGTGAAGTAGCTTCAAACTGAATAAAGGTCAATAATCTGAAAGAGCCCTGAATTCAAAAAATACATGCTTTGAGAGGAAAATAAATGATAATTCTACTAATGCAAAGTATGCTTTGACAACATTTTAAAATTTTATAAATTTCACAGCATACCTAGAATAAAAGTAATGAGTATATACAGATTACTTGTAGTGTGACTTATTTTTAGGACATATAAAGTACTTCAAAGATATAAAGCCATGAATAAATTTAGGCACTCATCTGGAGACAAAAATCATGTTTTAATTATATATGCATATATACACACATATGTTATCCCTGGCTCTGAAAGGAGTACTTAATAAGTGGCTTCTGAACAAATAGAAGTTTAAGTATTGGTTCAGGTATTATCAAGTGAATTTTCTTTACCAGGCAGACTCTCTCCTGCTCTGACCCTCACTGTGGTCACTGCATCCAAGATTCAGAGAATGCTGCCTTACTTATTTCACTGCAACTTGTAGACTTTCTGAAAGACTTTAAGGTAAAACCAACTTTAGATAGACTCTGCTTTTCTCTTCAGTTTCTTTCCAAACCTAGTAAAATTCCAGTGGCTCCACTTCTGACGGTATCTTTTAGATTGTCTGATAGGAGAACTAGTTCTAGAGTAGGTTATGATATTCATTCTGAGGTGAAGATCATTGTAGTCACTGGAGGCCGATGCCTGATATACTCCTACCCTTTTGTATAGCAACAGGCTCTCTTGGGGAGCTAGTTCTTTAGATGTATTGCCAGATTTAATGAAGATTCCCTCACTGAGGTCTCTTGCCTTGTAGTGGACCATTGTGCCTAGGATTCGGGCCATGGGAATCATTTACTTCTTCTCATGGATTTTTGGGTTTCAAGAGTATCTCCTAAAATGTACATATTCTTGGGAGGGATGAAAACATGATGTTTTCCGCATCCACTCAGCGAATATTATTGGGAATTTGTCATTGGAACTGGAGGGAGCCGTGTGGATATGTTAAAGACTTCTACATGAAGAAACCAGGAAGAAAAACAAATAATTGCACAACGGTATACTTAAGGTGTAAAAAATGCTTGTAATTCACTGAGAAAACAAATAAACAAACACAAAAATCTGCCCCAAAGGATCTATAATGGTTGGACAGGTAGTTAATATTTGAACTGGGTTTCACAAGATTAATAGGCACTTACCTGGTGAAGGAGGAGGAGATACAATGTGAAGAAATGCTGGTCATTTCTTGTGACTCGAGTGTTTGTCAACCATTGGATCTTTGAAGCATAGCACAGGGTCCCTATAGTGAATCCAATAGTTATTTTTTGCATGCAGGAGTAAATGAGTGGAAGAATGATTAGTATTGGGTTGGCCAAAAAGTTCATTCTGGTTTGAGATGGTAGGGAAAAACCCGAACGAACTTTTTGGCAAACCCAATATGTTTGTAGGGCATTGTGAGTAGTGGAAGAAATAAGGTAAAACTAGAAAAATTGGTTAGGCACAGAGACCATGAAGGCAACACTAAAGAATCTAAATTTTATTCTGTAGTTTAGTTTCATTTCTTTGTCAAGATCCACTTGCATCATGATCTGTTGAGCTACTTTTTAATTACGCAGATTCCTGGCTCTTATCACAGATCGAGTGAATCAGAAACTCTTGAAGACTGGGCAAAGAAATCTCTTGAACTCTGTGAAAACTACTGCTAGAAGCAATGTCCAATTCTTAAAACATTATTTTTAAACTATTTTGATTGTTCAACATCTTAAGAGAATCTGTCAAAAGCTATGGAAATTCTCTCCAGAAAAATATATAGGCACATTCATTTTTACTAACAATTCCAGAGAGATTATGAAACCCCTGAGATTAACTCATGGGCTCAAGTTAATAACTCCTGAAACCAAGCGGGCTAACAACTAACTGAGAGAAAGTCAGATGAGAATCATCGTTACCAGAAGTTACAGTGATGGAGGGCTTTTAGATGCAGTTGAAACATACAGACAAATCCTTGCTTTTTAACAATTTTGTCTAAGACCAACCTGATTTCCTTCTGTCCATGTTTACTATAAAAGAGACATGTTCACATTTAAAAGGAGAAGAATTTATGCTGGGAGCCAGGAAGCTTCTTGATCATTTCCATCTGAAGTAAAGCATTTAATGAAAAATTGGAATGTTTCAAAAGGAAAACCAAAAGTATTTATTGAGCATTTAGAAACTGATATGTTGGTTTTCCCTGTTTCAAATAACAAACAAATTTGCTGGCATTCTAGAAAGTGTATGAGCTAACTGTTTATATACGTAAAGCTTCACATATTTAGATCATATCTAAAAATCTTGGTCTCTTTCTGATAATCTAATATTTGGGAACCGCAGTACAGTTCTATTTCCTTCAAAATTGAGAGCTATATCTGCAAAAAACAACTAAAATGGTCTATTGCTGGAGATATGTCACATGGAACAAGATAAAGTCTATGAAAACAGCCTTTTAGAAAAGTCATGGCTGAACTCTAATGACCTAGATTATTTAATGCAAACATCGTGTGCCATCTTAGAGATTTAGGGCAGCCCTCCCTGTAGTCAACTAAAACAAGCCAGTTTATGTAAAACCAACATGGCAACAGTTCAGAGGCACAACTTGCTATTCTGTGTACCTGGAGCAGAATCACTGAACTTCATCCAAACCTGGAGCAGAGTCAGAAAAACGGGTGAGGGAGAGAGTGTGGTGGGATGTATGGAAAGGATTTATAAAGTGGGGAGTCTTATACAGAGTTAAGGAGTTAATAATATATTGTTAACAACATATAATATTATTCTGTAAGCTTTTAATTCTTTGGTTAACAAAGAACATCATACTGTGCTTCTCAACCTACCATTTGTTTTCTCACTTAACATTCTTTTGGAAGTTAGTGTGTATTGATGTATGTTGACTGGGTCCCTTTCTTCTGAGTGCTTAAAAGGCTACAGTTATTTGAACATGCCACAACTTTGTTCTCCATTCTCCTCAAGGAGACATATAGGTTGTCTTGGATTCTTTGCCATTACCAAGTGTTTCAAGAATGCTTCTGTGGGTGTCTCCTTGTGTGCACACGTGGAGGGTTTGTACTAAGTGTGGATTTGCTGGGTCACGGGATATTCTATCTGCAACTTTGTTTCATAATGCCAAACTGCTCTCCAGGGCAGGGCTACCGGTTATGTGAGAGGTGCAAGTGCATTATTTTGTCATCTAACTTGTGTCAGACTTTTCAAGGAAATATCTTTATTTGCGTTTCTCTAATTACTGGTGAGGGTTGGCATCTTCTGATGCATTGTCTCTTCAAGGGTACTCTTCTGTGAATTGTTGCTTAATGTCCTATGCCCACGTTTCTATGGGCCAAGCACTAATCTAGGCTCCTGGGATATACCCGTGAACGAAACAAAAAGCACCGCCCTCTTAGAGCTTACATCCTAGCAAGGAGAGAACAGATAATAAACAATAAAAGTAAAAACAAGTGCATTTTGTTGCAGGATAAGACGATAAGTGCTCCTGGAAAAAGTCAAAGTAAAACAGGTAAAGTAAAAGGGCTTTGGAATGCAGGGTAGGCAAAACAGTTTAGAGTAGTAAAGAGTGATCAAGGGAGACCTCGGGGAGAAGACAAGGTTTGAGTCCATTGAGAAAGTTAAGGAACAGTTAAGAAGCCAGTGTGTCAGGAATGGAGAGACAAATGGAAAAACACTGTAGAGATGAAATCAGACAAGTAGAGGGAAAGGATTGTTATATAGGGCCTCGTGGGTCATTGTAAGACACTGGCTTTTAGTTGAATAAAATGGGGGATCCGTTGAAAGGCTTTGCACAGAGGAATGACATGACCTGCCTTGTTATAAAAGGAGCGCTCACATTAAACTTTCAAATGCTTACATACTATAGTTTCTACCTAATGAGGAACTTGGCTAAATCTTTTCTTCCTATGGGAACAATTTGATTAAAGATCAACTAAGACTGGGAAAGGTTGAAATGGATTACTCCTTGCGCTTGGATGAACAACTAAGGTTTAGGACTTGGACAAGCAGCGGCTGAGTTCTAACTGTGACTTTACACTTTTCGTTCCGGCAGCTCTGGCCTGTTGCCTTTGACCTAGGTTCCTTATAGCTTACCCATTTGTCACTCAGGGGTAAATTTACTATTGTTGCCAACCCTATGCCAGGCCCTGGACCAGCCGTTGTTAAGCACTATCTCTAATATCTGGCAGGACAGCGTATTGTCATATTCACTGTCACCTTTGCAGAGCTAGACTAGAAGCCAAATCTGTCCAACCCCAAGTCCCTTATTGTCTTATTACACTCTGATGTCTGCTGTGTGTGGCAGGGCAGTTATAGGATTTCTCTTAACTGGATGACAATGGGTATTAAAACAAGGTGGCACTGAATGATGCATAAGGCTACATTAAGACTTTTAAAAAAAATAATGATTTTAATGTGTATAATTTCTGAAGTATTCGTCTCCTTTGAAGCTGGTATATAACAAGAGCTAGTTGTCTCTTTTCTGTTTGTTTTGATATTCACAATGAAACAAATTTGGGGAATGAATTTTAGATCTCCAAAAAGATTTATCCTAGTTCTTTGGGAAAGTAGAAGTTTCAATCTAATATGCTAATCTGATATGCTAAGGTATTATCAAAACCCAGCCTAAGTGACTATTTCAAAGTGTCCTAACAGATTTAAATTTTTGAAAGAAAAATAGTTTCTGCCCCAGTGGATTGTGAACAACAAACAATGTCTTATTTTCTTCTACCTGAGTGAGAATACTCCATAGGCTGACAGGTCTATTCTCCTCAAATACATTTGTGAATTTTTGTGCTTCGCATGACAGAACACAGATAGTCCCAGCCCCAAATGGGTTGTATCCATTTGCAAATGAAGGCAGCCACTTATGTCTCCAATTCAGGATCGTTCAAAGGCAGCCTTAGCCAAGGATGCTTATGTTATATTTTCCATAACCATGCAAAGGCCATAGAAGAGTTGTTGTTTTTTTTTTCTGAGCCTAGAAGTCTATGGTAATACATATTGTCTTTAGGTACATTTTATTTTTAAACAAACTTCAAAAGAGACAGGTCAGAATAAATAATTTCAATGTCAGATTGTAGTAAATTGCTAGGCATATCATCACTTACTGCAAATAAAGGTTCATGACTGAAATAGGGAACGTTGGATGGATGTGAAGTCAACTACCCAGTCACTAAATAGTGACATGAAGCGGTAGTGCTCATGCCAGGTTTACCTTCCATCTTTGTCTGGAAGAGTTCTTTCAAGTTCACCTCAGTTGTGTGGACTTGGAATCTGGAGATTAAGATGGTATGCATGTGTGTGACTGTGTCCAGTTGGAATAACATTTTCTTCTTGCAGATCATTCTTTATAACACGAAAAAGCAAAACAAAGCACACAAAACAAAGTTTGTTTAAAATTATATCAGATTATCTATGCTGGAAAATCTACCCCTATAAATTCATATACTAAAACGCAAAATCAGAAGATCAAGATGATCTCCCAATACATCTTCCCTCAGGATAGCCACAGCTTGAGAAAGAAAAACAATTAGCAACCTTTATTACTTGTCTAGAAAAAAAATTGCCTCTTCAGGAATGTTACCTCTATTTGCTAGTCTGTTCTAACCAGATTTCCCTTTCTCGCATGGGAAATTTAACTGGAAATATTAGTGGCCTGTTCTTGCTTGATAACATTTCTGCATAAGCATTTAAAAGGCAAGGCTCCTATGCGAAGTAGTCTGATAAAAGACTTTCTTTGCAATGGCAAAAACACCAATTTACTTGTTCAAAATGATAAAGAGTTAAGGCCAGAGTTCATAACCTGAACTTATCCTGTGACACTCCCTCCCCCTTTCACTTGATGAAAACATGCTCGTGTGAAGTGAATTCTGAAACTGAATCCACGGAACACACTCAGCATTTGGTAACCGATTTGTACTGTGACATTCAAACATCTGCCGTGGCCGTTGCAATGTAAATAGGAAATTCTAAATGTGATTTGAATTGCCCTTTGGGGAGTTTTACACTGAGAGACGGTACATTTCCAAGGTAGCCAATACTTAATATGGAGCAAGCCCAGTGGTCGGGTTGGAGACTGTTCTGCTTCAGAGCACAAGTTGACAGGAAACTCTGCACGCCTTCAACTGGACCGAGGGAATTTGGCGGTTGACGTAGCCATACATATTTTTGAAATAGTTTCTCTTGTTAGAAATGTTTTACATTAGCCCGTGAAAATAAGCACCTTCATTATTCACATACAGTGATTCAGTTTTGAGGTGACAGCTGCCTACATAGATCCTAGTTTACAGACTGGCGTAAGCAGCGACTGGTTTTTAATTAGCAGTAAGCTTTTTGTAATTATTAGAAGTCAGCCTTTCCTGTGATTGAAGTATCTATGCTAGCATATATGCTCTCATAGTAAACAGAAGGGCTCAGACCTTTCCCATGAAATGCAACTGAGTACGTAGGTACTGCTGTGTGGCCCATTGAAAATGCATCATCAATTCAGATTTTATTGGGATGTTGCCAAGACTTTTTAAGCAAGAATTAAATTCAAGGGCATTGGATTTGTATATTTTTGATATTACCTGATATAAAATTCTAGTTGTGTCTACCCATAAATAAATTCAGCTGTTGAGGTTTCTTTACAATGTGGGATTAAGTGAAGAGAAGTGCATTGCTAAAATTCTCCACTAGAGGGAGACAGCTCCCTCCTTCCTTGTGCGTCTGGGTCAGGGCTCAAAAAAAGGGTAAATATTATGATGTTATTTTTTTCCCCCTCAAGTTCGTTGTTTCATATATAAAATAATACCATAAAACATATATAAATATACGATAGGTAAAAATATTTTTAAAAAATAATGGTGCAGAATTGTGTAGAGTAAAAAGCTTCCCTGCCAGTTTACAATTTTCCCCTCCAAGCCCCACCAGTTGTTTTTTTTTAACGTGAATGTGATTGCACTAAACATTAATTTTATGTCTTGCTTCTCTGTTTTATTTATAAACTATGTATTGTAGGCATCTTTTCCTGTCAGTTCACACAGATCTACCTTTTCTTCCATATGGTTCCAGAATATTCTATCCTAGGCCCCTAAAAAGATTTGTTTAATAAATCCCCTATAGATGGACATTTAGATTGTTTTCAGTATTTTGGTATTAAAAAAATGCTGTGGTAAACATTCTTTCATTTATTTCTTTGCATGGATGTGAGAGTTTCTCTGTGAGTTAAATTTCCTAGCTACATAATAGCAAGGCTTATTTATTTAAAACTTTAATAAATATTGCAAAGAGTGTCTATCTCCAGAAAAAAAAAAAAACTGTGATTTTGAGATTTAAACTCACACTATGTGTGAAAGTGCCTTTTAGCCCTGACCCTGGCAAACACTGCCTATGTCAAACCTTATAATCTTTGCCAATCTATTAAAGGAAAAATAATATCTTGGTCTAGGTCCATGATAACTAACTTCAATGAATAAATTAAATTTAAACTTGAAAAAGTTGTGAAAATTTGCTTTACATGTTTTATCAGAAGATGGACATAGGATGACCGTTTGTTAATGGTTCCAGAAAAAAACATCATTGGGCAAACTGACCTGACTTCCATAAACTAGTGGTAATAAAACCAGTCCTAGGTCCAAATATTTAAAAATTTCCACAAGACTTATATCATTTGACAAAAATTATTATAAAAAATCTGTAAAGGAAGGTGGGTGGGTATTATTATTTTTAACATCCAGGTGAGAATGAATCTTTTTAATGATCACTATTATGATCTCCAGCAGAACTTCAGTAATGAATCTTGAATCTAAAAGTGAATCTTACTTCACCTTCTAAGCCTGTTTCTCCCTTTCTCCTTAGAGACTGTCTATCACAATTTGCCCATTCTTTTCTCTCCATTCTAAACTACAGCACCCACCCTTTCCTCTTCGTTTTTAGCAAAGAACAAAATGCCCAGAATTTAAATGTCAAGTATTTTTTTCCTAACAAATATTTTTGTTACTAGGTTAAACATACACCCAAGTAGCAGGTTAAAAATAATTACAACACAACTTGGCTAGTTTGTTGTACCATTTTTGTTCATTTTCCTCTGACAGAAACCCAATACCTTTCATGATAGCTATATATATCCTACCTGACCCAAAAATATCCCATCAAGGGACAAGCCCACCTTGGAAAATTGCAAAGCAGTCAAGGCTTGTCCCTTTCCCTCCCCACTCCCCATCCTCGCCCTATCCCACATTTCACCGCTTTCCTCCTTCCACCCTCCACCTAGCTGTGTTTAGCTTTATCCCAGTAATCTATACCAGAAGGGAGATATCTGAACTTCAATGTTAGTTGACTGTATCTTCCAGGGTGTGGAGAGTACATACAAATGAAGAACTTTCAGGGCCTCCCTGGTGGCGTAGTGGTTGAGAGTCCGCCTGCCGAGCTAGGGGACACGGGTTCGTGACCCGGTCCGGGAAGATCCCACAGGCCGCGGAGCGCCTAGGCCCATGAGCCATGGCCGCTGAGCCTGCGCGTCCGGAGCCTGTGCTCCGCAACGGGAGAGGCCACAACAGGGAGAGGCCCGCGTACAGGAAAAAAAAAAAGAACATTCAGAGACTCAAAGGAGAGCTTTCCTTAAGGGCATAATTAGGAATAGAAAGCAGGGGATGTAGTTTCAAGCACAGAATATGTCCTAGGAGGTTTCTGTGCCTATTATATGGAGCATCTCTGAGTCTATGTAAATGCGAAATTCCAGTTGTAGAAAAATAGAATGGTAAAGAACCACTAGATGTACTGGGGTATCATTATTTCTTTCAGTCGAATAGTTTGCTCTAGTATGTATGTGTGTGTGTCAGGGGTGTGTGTGTTTGGTTTGGTTTTGATCACCCATACTTCAAGCTTTATAATAGAAGGTTTTAAACCACATGCCAGCCCTCCTGGGTATGGGAATTCTGTTGGACTCTGGCTGATGCTAATTGAGGAAATAGCCCCCTCCTTCCCGCCCCCTTCTCCAACCAGATAAGAATGAGTGTGACTTAAGTTATCTCAATGGTTTCTTATTTTGAGGTCTCTAAATTTTTAGGTTGTTCTATATGTTCCATTTTTAGTAAGTAACGAATATATTTGAAATAAAGGAGATAAATTGAGGCAGAAGTGTAATTATTGGCTGCCAATTTATGAACTTGAGAAATACGGCTGTGCTAGAAAAGGAAAATACATAAGAATAAGGAAAAATGAGTTAGTTACCTACATGGATACGGTTTTTGTGAGAAATGAGTTATGTATATGGTGTAAATTCCTGAGTGTGAATGTTATTGTAAAAAAATAAAAATTTAATAAAAATTCATTTATACAAACCAGAAAGAGATTTGTGTAGAATAAACTGGAATTTATTTCTGCCTTGTACTGTAATTTTCTGTGTTGAAAATGTGATTTTAGATTATAAAGCTCGAGCTAGGCAGTAATTTCTTATCAGCTGTGTAAAATAACCTTTGGACTGAATATTTTTAAATTGTTGTATATTCTGTATAACAGATACTATGCATAAAATTCTCCATGCTCTGTGTTAGAGAGGTAATGAATAATTTGACAGAGGGTGAAATGCTTTTCAATATGATTGGGAAAACTATTTTAAAAATATTAAAAAGTTTTCCAGTGGTTGAAATGTTTATGTCTAGAAGCCTAGAAACAGAGTTGGTTCATTTGACAGGCACTGGAGTAGTACACAGAAACAGGAACTATATTTTAGAAAGGAAGGGAGAGGAGAGGAGAGGAGGGTAGGCGAGGGTAGAGGAGGGGAGGGGAGGGAAAGGAAGGGAAAGAAGAAAGGAGGGAGGGAGGAAGGAAAGAAGGAAGGGAGGGAAAAGTTGATTTCTTTTCCATTTTCAGCTGTCCAGATGGACTTTTGGAGGTTGAATTGTCACCAGGTGTGTCACACTGTGCAGTCCATCTCCGGGATATCCTTCCCTCTCCCTGGCTGGTTTGGAGTCAGAGGTGAAAATGGAGGTGGACTGAGCAGTTCTACCCCATGCCCCGTACACACATGCACCTTTGTTTGTCCAATAGATTCCTATAGTTTAAAATGAATAAAATTCTGGTTAATGAACATACATCTAAATATGGTGTGTTTCATATACTCTATTCTAGTGTTGACTTGCAACTACTTTAAAAACATGATCCTTAAATTGCAGTTTTGGGAAAGATGCTGTATATTTCCAACCCTTGAAGATGATATAAGCTTAACTCCATAATATGAACGCAGCTGATCAGCTCAATTAATTCAAAAGGAAAAAAACCCAGACCAGTTAGTGTAGGCAAAATAACTGGGTGAATAATTGAACTTTTCATGTTTCAACCAGCACTTTTGACAGCAGGTTGATGAGGTCACACAGTAAGAGAGACATGAATGCATTAGTATCCTTAGGTGTGCATGTGTCTCGCTGGTATCCTTAGGTGCATGCACACACTGTTAGCATCCTCAGGTGCACGTGGATGTCACTTTCTATTAAGTTGCATTCTCCAGAGACCCAAAGAAATGCTCATGTGTTTCTAAGTAACTAGCTTGTGCCAGTGTTTAAAACCTTCAGATGTCACAAGAGCTTACACGTTGGCAAACTATTAAAAGGAGAAATGTCTCTAGTGTTTCTGGGATAGATCACCTTTTGTTGGAAACACTGAATTACAGCGCATTTTGGGACGAACCTCTGAAGTGCTTATTTGCTGTTTGTGTGGAAAAGTGCATTTTTCTAGACTAATTTTCAAAAAGATTTTGTTTGGAAAAATCAGTACTTTTATGGAGATATCAAGACTAGTAATATTGAATTGTCATACATTTCTGGACTGGTAGACAGAGTTCTCTCTCCTCCCAGATCTGAAGCAGAAAGTAAATAAGAACTATAACCTTCTAAAATATTAAGATCAACATTATATCATCAATATTAGACATTTTCCAACATCTAATCTTCATTTATTTTGGTTTTAAGCTAAACTTGAAGACTGGATTTTATAAGTATTTTTAAAAATCATATACACATTTTAGTTTTTACCTAGCTAAAACTCACTGGAAAAAGAAGAGCTGGTGTCATATACCAAAAACAATAATGATCTGTTATTATTTAAACTTCCAAGTCTTTCTTTCCCTCAGTTGTGGATCCACACTGCCTCAATTCAGTTCAACCAACATTTCATAGAATTGCAGTTTAACTCATGACATGATGAGATTTAACACGCTCGCAAAATTCTCACTTGATGATCATGTTTGGCCTGGCCTTAGCTCTCCCGTAACCTCACTACACTTCCTTCACTTACCAAAAATTGTCTTATCTGGAACAAATATTTTCCCTTGTCTCCCCATAGCAGCCTTTTCATTCCCTCTCCTCTACCCTTATCTTGCTCTAAATCCTGCAAGTAAGCCAATTAAAACAATATAATCTAATCTGATTTGGTTGTCCCAAGGAAATTAAGACAACATTATCCATGCCTCTGAATAGTTCCTCTCTTGTCTCACTCATGCTCTTAGAAAAACTTCAGTCGCAAGAACTGTGCAGTTAGCAAGCTCTCAGAATGACCCTACTTATTCATCAAACTATTTGAAATCATGGCAAAGTTTGTTCCTCCATATTTTATTAAACTCAATTAAGTAATGGAATCTTTTGTCATCAGTCTCAACTTCATCTTCCATGGAAAACCCACTGCACTTTACAGTTCATGAGATGCCAACCATTCATTTCTTTGTTGAAGGTAATTTGATCTATGTCTTGCTCTAGTTAAGATGCCCATGTCTTCCAGCATTTTTGACTTGGAGTTAGAGGCTAAGGTCAAGTTAACAATGGTAATCTGTCTCTCTGCAAGCAAACAATGAATCATCATTTGGATTTTAAGACTATGGTAAGCTTTGACTTGGCAGCCTGGTTCAAAGGTTGTCAGCAGAATGTATGAACGTGGCCTGCATCTGGAACCTCTGCTCATAGATGTCAAGGATTCCCTAACAAGGCCACCAATATAGTCGTGAATAATTGGTAAGAAGGAGGGGTGGTTAAAGAAACATTAGGCCCATGCCCTATTTTGACTGGATTGATTTGATCTAGACTTAATAATATTAAAAGCTCTTCTAGTCATTCCCAGGGCACAAATAAAAATGCTTTCAAATTATTAAGAAAGACTGTGACCTATTCAGGACAATATGTAAGGAAAGAGTGATAACATGAAGTAGTTCATTTCAGTCCCTGACTTTGGACCAAGGAAACTGCCATTTGAAAGGGAAAGAGCTTCGTGGAGAGTTGCAATATTTTATTACTAATTGAATTGGCGTTTGTTTTGGAGAGTTGGCAGGTGAAGTAGCTGAAGCCGAGATGAACAGTTCATAAAAGTTAGGGGCCAGTTTCTTTCAATTATCTTGTTGTTCTTATTCTTAAGGAATTCACACAAACTGGTGACTTTGAAATAAAGAAAACTTTGAGATCTAGTCGATTTTGAGTTTTTCCTAGACAAATGCAGTGCCTGCTACATAGTAAGCATTGAATTAATATTTGCTAATTGAATGAATGACGCCTTAGTGGTTGTTTATGAGTGAATATTTATATCTGTCTTTAAAATACCGGCATGAAGAAAAGGCATATGTTTTCACAAGCCATGGCCTAAAAGCAATGATTTTTATGATTTGAACTGATGAGAATCTACTTACTCTATTAAAGTTATTTGATTTTATTGTATTATGCAAAATAACATTAACTGTTTCTCCTGTGTTTCTGTTCTTGATGCTTTATTTTTCTATAGTGATAAAGGGGGAATAATATTCAGGAAAGACATCTATTTGCCAGGTAAGGGTTTGAGCTGATCACTAATATAGAAGTTTCATTAGTATATGTGACTATCATTTGTTCACTTTCATTGACCTTAATACTGACATGAAGAAAATTTTCATTAAGGATTCATTTTACACGGATACCACAAATTAACACTCTAGGATAATGGTCAAAGAGCAGTTGCCTCTCTTCTGGTAGCAAATCTGAAAAAAGAAAAGAATTGCTATTAATTATGCTGTTCCTGGATTCTATAAACTTATCTTGGGTATGCACTGAAGGGAGTATTAACACAGTTGAGCAGAAGCAGAAAGACTTGGGGATTTGGGATTCCAGGGTTTCTTGCCTAGTATATAAACACCTCCTATACCTCGTCTGCCCTCTTTGTCTAATCACCATATTGCTCATCGTCCAATCTGTGAGTTCTAAGCAGAAAATACTGAAAGTTTCCCTTAGCATTTCAAAGTAGAATTCTTTTTTTTTTTTTTTTTTTTGCGGTACGCGGGCCTCTCACTGTTGTGGCCTCCCCCGTTGTGGAGCACAGGCTCCGGACGCGCAGGCTCAGCGGCCATGGCTCACGGGCCCAGCCGCTCCGCGGCATGTGGGATCCTCCCGGACCAGGGCACGAACCCACGTCCCCTGAATCGGCAGGCGGACTCTCAACCACTGGGCCACCAGGGAAGCCCTCAAAGTAGAATTCTTGCCTCTGGCATGATTGGTGCTATCCTCTAACTCAGTGGATTGGATATGGGTGTCCTTCTTTCTAGGTACTACCCCTATCCTTTAAATTCAATGGATCTTGTGGAAAGCAGTGATTGGTGACATAGCATCTCAAACTTAATATCTAATTGTTTCATAGAGAAGCAGAAAATTATGGGATCTAATCTTACTTACCAGTTTCTATGGTTTTGAATATAGCATAGCCAACTTATTGTAAACTAATACTGAATTAGAATGTACCAGATTTCCATCATTGTAGGTGTTTTACTGATCATTTTCATAATAAAAAATATTTGAAATGTAAAACTAAATAGAGCTATGGAAATAACAGAAACCAATGTGGCCCTCAGAGAGGTGACTTTCCCAGAGTAACATGGGTAAGAATGAATAACTCCCAATGTCCAGTCCAGGTCTCCTCTCTCTGTACTATCCTGGTTCTGTGAAATGAGGTGACAACATAGATCTCAGGTCCTTTCTTAAGGGCCCATAAACCAGTAGGGTAAGTTCTTGTCTCCCAGTTAGTGTAGTTACTCCTGGGAAGAAGTATAAAGTCATGTTTAAGAAAATGATACTGAATCACAAATGCTGACTCAGGCTGTGCAAGCTCTGAGCAAACAACTTCACATTAGTTTCCTTAGTTTCTTCTGTAAAATGAAAATAATAACAGACATTCCCTTACAGTGTTGTTTTGGTTATCAAATGAGGTAATACAAGGATAGGGCTTAGAACAGATCTGGGCTTAGAACAGACCTGGCACACAGTAGGTACTCAGAAAATGTCAGCCCCCTAATCATGAGCCTTTCCTCAGTTCTCCAAGTCATTCATTCCCCATAACTTGCTCTCTGGTCATTCTTACCTTCTCTTATTTCTGCAAACTTTTGTCCTCTCTCTGCTTGAATTCTTACATTCTGAACATCTGCTGGAGGTCAAGAGTCTCCTAACCACAGTTTTAACCATGCTACTTATTTTCACCTTTTAGTAACTGAATAAAACATAAAAGAAGATTGAAAAATAGGCATGAATAAATTAGCCCTTGGTTTTCAGAATGGATATATTTCTTCTGGAGGTATTAATATAATCCATCAGTTTTAAACTGAAGTGTTAAAGTTCTAGAATTGTTACATATTGTTTGGCTTTTATCTGGAACACTGATGAAGAGGAAATGTTGTTACTGGATAGTTATTAGTACTGTCCACACATCTGGAGGATGGCAACCACCAGGTTCCACAAAAGGGGCAGCAGCCATCATGAGTGCCCTAGTGAGATACCATGCTGAGCCTGGCACATAAGGTATCCATTGCAAAAAGGAACATTGCCACTTGACTTCAACACTGAAACACTCCGAACATTTCCTTAAGGATTGTGCTGTATGTGAGCATATATTCAGAAAACAAGCCTAAAAGAAATGAGCCAGGAGGAACTTGCTTTCGGGACCTATCCCAGCCCCATTGTCTTAGGCTCATTTCCCTTTTCTGATCCACATACTGTTTTCCAGTCCTGAGCTGCTGGATTATCCACACTCTGTAGCTCTTACAGTGCCCCTGCCCTGTCTGCCTGCCCTCTCCAACTAGTGCTTTAATTGCCAAGGTAAACTGAAAAGGCCTGTTATCAAAAACATAAGAATGGCTGCATACTGATTCAGATTTGCTTAGTTGCTATGACCTTCTGCAGTCAATATCTTAATATTTTCTAGCCCATTTGCAACTGGAATATGAGCATATTAGGCCATTTTGGAAGAGAGATGCCATATGGCAAAAACAAGCAAACAAACAACGACAAACAATGAAAGAAATATTTAGGGACCAAGAGAGTATTCCCTCTGATCTTTTATACAATCTGTCATCTGGTCCTATCCATTCCACCTCAAGGAAAATCTCTTGGTACAACCTTTTATCTCCATCCTTTTCCAGATCTCCAGTTCAGGTTCTTGTCTCTGACTAAGATGCCTGCAATGGCCCCCAACTGGACTCCCAACCTCCAATCCAATATGCACACTGTCGTCAGTCTGACCATGATGTTTTTATGGCAGCCTGCAAGCACCAGATTAAAACTTCAGTGCGATATTAAAAATGGTTCACTTTTAAGGACCAGCACAACTCTTCAACATCATTCTTGTTCCTAAACCCTGTCCTCTAGCCGTGAAGAAAATGTGTCTCTCACGTTCAATAAAAGACTTTACTCATTCATTCTCTTCCTTTTGACTGATGAATTTCTACTCTTCTAGACCCAGTTCTAATGCTACCTTTCTGAAGACACCCTGATTCCCTCCTGATAGGATTAACTATTCTTTTCTTTTAGATTCCTTAGCCTTTTTTTTTTTTTTTTTTTGCGGTATGCGGGCCTCTCACTGCTGTGGCCTCTCCCTTTGCGGAGCACAGGCTCCGGACGCGCAGGCTCCGCGGCCATGGCTCACAGGCCCAGCCGCTCCGCGGCATGTGGGATCTTCCCTGACCGGGGCACAAACCCGTGTCCCCCGCATAGGCAGGCGGACTCTCAACCACTGCGCCACCACGGAAGCCCCACCTTAGCCTTTTTTATGTGTCTCTATTCACAGCACTTGTCAGAATGTTCTGTATCAATTTTTCACATCTTCCTGAATCAGTCTCTTGGATTCTCAAAAACAATACTAGCCTTATTTATTTTATATCATCAGCGCCAAGCACAGGACCTTGTGAATAATGTAAATGTTGAATAAATGTTTAATAAGCAAATGAATGTATAATAAGCATGCCATGCAGGGAGCCAGTGTTCTGTTTTTGTATAGGATCAGCCTTGCACAGTTATGCGTATTGGAGTAGAGAAGCATTCCTTCCTTCTTGTTTTCTTTTCTTCACCAAGTATTTATTGAGCAACTTCTGTGTTCTAGGTTCTATGGGAGGCGTCAGCATATTAAAAATAATAAAACATTGCCTCTTCCCTACAGGTGCTCTCAATTTTAATATGAAGGAAAAACAGCAAAGTAATAATATGAGTTGGGTACCAATTGCTTAACAGGAGCCCCTTTCATGTTTATAACTGGACTGTGGAGATGTCTTCTACTCTGCTCTCTGAGGGCCAGCATTTGAGATGAGTCTTGAGTGCACGTGGTCACCTCCATATTGTGCCCGACACCTAAGCACGTGCAGAAGGTCTTGGGAGAACCTCTTCAAAGTATATCAGTAGCTCCTAGAGAATGATGTCTGATGTGGAGAATGAAGAGGTCCTTGATCAAAGGGTCAGGACCCCTTAGTTCTAGTTTTAGCTCTGCTAGTAATTAGTTATGACCTTGGGCAAGTGATCCAATCTGTTGGATATCTTGTCTGTAAATTGAGGGTGTTGTTCTATACTCTAGGTCAGTGGCTCTCAACCAGGAGTTTATCATAGGATTTAAAAAATATATGTATTCAGTCCCTACCAAAGAGTCACTTAAATCTCCCAAGCTAAGGCCAGGCCATGTGTATTTAGCAAAATAACTTGCTGGTGATTCTGACAGGCTTTGACTGAGCTATATCTGCTCTCGATGATATCTTGATATCTGAGGTCTCTGGGCCTCTGTCTGGCAGGTCCCCACCCTGACCGAGACACGGAGACTCTAGGCCCACTCCAGTCTTTCTCCTTAATAGGCTGTGAGAACCAGGAACATTGTTTCCAAAAACAATCAGATCAGTAGCTGACATCATAGGTCTTCCTGAAAGAGAGGAAAGAGATGCAGAGCAGAGATAAGACAAAAAAAATCCCCAAATGCTTGTAGGATGCTGGCATCACAGCCGGCTCTCTGCAGCTTGTTGAACTTTAAGATGGACCCAGTCATTCTGATGCCCTCACTCCCATATATTTATTCTCTGACTGAGGCACAAAGATCCGAGTGAGCTAATGCATCAACCCATGAAAAATGAACAATTAAAACAATGAAGTTGTCAGTTCTTTTACCAGATTGTGAATAAATAACCTGCCTGTCAGGCTGGCTGCTCTGCTGGACCATTAGTTTAATACAAAGACATTCTGAGAAACGGGTGGATGACAGCTGATCTATCACCGGGCCTTTGATAAAGACTTGAGCAAAATATGCTGTCACAAAACACCTAAGGTCAATCCCAATGTGTGAGAAGCAAAGTATTAGATGAAATTTGAATACACCTCTCTGCCCATCACGAAAGCTATAGGTTTAAAAAAAAAAAAAACTGGTGAGATGGTGAGTACTTGTTTTGACAGTCCAAAACACTTTTCTGCTTATGCTTAGCTGTCAGGGACTCTGTGCTGATGTAGGAGGCCTTGGAGTTTCTAACCATCACAGTGATCTTGGGACTGCACCATGTATCTTCTTACTAGGCCGGACAGGGTCTTCCCATGAGAAGTTACTCTAAGCCATGTCGAATGCTAACACAGTCATGAATTTCCAAACAAAAAGTCAATTCATGGCATTTTCTTATGTGTATGGTTTGAATTCTGTGTGCTAGCTCAGAAAATGTTTGCCAGCCAGATATATCGCCCAGGTAAAATAATTACATAAGACAGTAGACAAGACAATTAAACAAAGACAAATTCATTACCTTCTCTAGTTGAGATCTCATCTATCTTTACATTTTAGTGGGAAAAGTAGAGATAGGAATGACCTCTCACAAGTCACTTTGAAGAAGATAATTGTTATTTCTTAGAAGCAAAAAGTACTATTAGAAAGTTTACCCTATAGTAAAGCTAGGTGAGAGGCAGTGTTTATGAGGTTTTCAGAGTTAACCAACTTGTCTCTAACTGATTTGTCTCATCTTGAATTTAGCAAAGCTGACTCCTCAGTTTTTAATAAAAATCATTCAAATGCCCAAGAAGCAAACAAATCAAAAATACAATATTTCCCCTTCCAAAATCTTTTGGGTATTCATCTCTATTCAAGTCATATCTTCATGGTCAAAGTGATGTAAGTTCTACCTAAATCCAAAAATAGGAACTATCAGTTCCATCTTATTTTGGAGTACATTCACTGGTTAATTCAAAGGGTAAAATCTAGCTTCAATATGGAGAAACAATTTAAATCTACAGAGAAGCCATGATTTCAACGAAAGAGGCATCAACTCTATTACTTCAAACTGGTTTGACCAGTTCTTCCAGGGAACTGGGTGGCTAACTAGTAAACA
The DNA here is from genome assembly GCF_003676395.1 of Aethalodelphis obliquidens. Lineage (NCBI taxonomy): Eukaryota > Metazoa > Chordata > Mammalia > Artiodactyla > Delphinidae > Aethalodelphis > Aethalodelphis obliquidens. The sequence goes on along the minus strand of NW_020837945.1, from coordinate 97,064,422 downwards.
AGGTGAACAAGAACATGTCAATATAAAACTCTCCAGGCTGATTTTCCTTCCTACTAAGTCAAACCACAACTTGGCCTCTTGTCCAACTTTGTAATCTCTTCAATGTTATATAAAATTAGCACCCTCTCACCTCCTAAGAAGAATCCCCGAGAGACTGGAAAAAAGCTCAGAGCTCATCCTAAGGCTATCTTGGTTTTGTTCCTGATTTTTCCTTAGTAGCCTTGCCATTTGGGCAAGTGGCTTAATGTTTGCTTATCTTGCTACGTGCACAGTAACATCTGCTTAAAGGAGACCTTATATATAAAAGCAAACACTGTTCTATAGTCAGGGGGAGCCCTTGAAGTTGTTTTCTTAAAACAGAAAAAATAATGTTATTACATTGAGCACTAAGAACAAGTTTTATATAGAAGAACAAGTTCTATATCTTCTAACCTGCAGATATAGAAACTTCCACTGCAATCTGCATTTAGTCTTCTGTCAGTTTTAGCCCTTGAGAAGTCTCTTCCTCCTGAGTCTTACTGTAGGTGTATCTGGGCACTCAGGCTGCTTCCCAAGTTCTTGCTGGGTTCTGACCTTCCCTCAAGAGTCCCAAGTCATTCTCAAAGTGACATTTATTAAAACCTGTCCTTTGGTTCCATTAAGGAAAAAATTTTTTTAATTAATTAATAATTGATGATAGTTTTCCATATATTTTTTAAGGTTATTTTATGACATATAGGTTTATTTATTTATTTATTTTTGGCTGCGTTGAGTCTTTGTTGCTGCACATGAGCTTTCTCTTGTTGCATTGAGCGGGGGCTACTCTTCGTTGCAGTGCACAGGCTTCTCACTGTGGTGGCTTCTCTTGTTGCGAAGCACGGGCTCTAGGTGCACGGGCTTCAGTAGTTGTGGCACATGGGCTCAGTAGTTGTGGCTAGCAGGCTCTAGAGCACAGGCTCAGCAGTTGTGGTGCACGGGCTTAGTTGCTCCGCGGCATGTGGGATCTTCCTGGACCAAGGCTCGAGCCAGTGTGCCCTGCATTGGCAGGTGGATTCTTAACCTCCGTGCCACCAGGGAAGTGCCCATATATATATATATATTTTGATGCTAATTTATTTTTTTTAAACATTTTTATTGGAGTATCATTGCTTTTCAATGGGCATACATATATCCCCATATCTCCTCCCTCTTGCCTCTCCTTCCCATCCTCCCTATCCCACCCCTCTAGATGGCCACAAAGCACTGAGCTGATCTCCCTGTGCTATGAGGCTGATTCAATGCAATCCCTATCAAACTACCAACGGCATTTTTCACAGAACTAGAACAAAAAATTTCACAATTTGTATGGAAACACAAAGGACACCGAATAGCCAAAGCAATCTTGAGAAAGAAAAACGGAGCTGGAGGAATCAGGCACCCTGACTTCAGACTATACTACAGAGCTACAGTAATCAAGACAGTATGGGACTTCCCTTGTGGTGCAGTGGTTGAGAGTCCACCTGCCGATGCAGGGGACACGGGTTCGTGCCCCGGTCTGGGAAGATCCCACATGCCGCGGAGCGGCTGGGCCCATGATCCATGGCCACTGGGCCTGCGCGTCCGGAGCCTGTGCTCCGCAGCGGGAGAGGCTGCAACAGTGAGAGGACCATGTACTGCAACACAAAAAAAGACAGTATGGTACTGGTACAAAAACAGAAATATAGATCAATGGAACAAGATAGAAAGCCCAGAGATAAACCCACGCACATATGGTCACCTTATCTTTGGTAAAGGAGGCAAGAATATACAGTGGAGAAAAGACAGACTCTTCAATAAGTGGTGCTGGGAAAACTGGACAGCCCATATATTTTTTATATTACATGGTTTTAAAAATAATTATATTTGTATTTATTTCTATAAAGACTTGTGCATCAAGCTATTGTTAATAACATAGCTCTATTTAATAACATGGTCTCTAAGGTAAGTCAGAAGCTACTTTAAATATTTAGAAATACAGAGATTGTGATAAGTTGAATAATAGACCCTCAAAGATGTTCTAATTTCTGCAGTCTGTTAATAGGTAATCTTACATGGCAAATGGGACTTTGCAGAAGTTAACGATTTTGAGATGGAGAGATTTTTTTGGATTACCTGGTAGGCCTAATGTAATCAAAAAGTTCTTATAAGAGGGAAACAGTCAGAGTAGAAAGAAGCAGCTAAACTGCTGGCTTAGAAGATTGAGAAAGTGGCCAAAAGCCAAGGAATGTAGGTGAGTCCTAGGAGCTAGAAGAGACAAAGAAGTCCATCCTCTCCTCAAGTGTCCTGAAAGAACACAGCCCTGTCAACACCTGATTTCTAACCTACAGAACTGTGAGGTAATAAATTTATGTTTTTTAAAGCCACTAAATTGGTGACAGTTTGTTACAGCTTAGGAAACTAATACAGAAACATTTATAATAATGCAAGCCTTACCTTGTCTAACATACATACATACATACCATTGCCAGCACACTGGGAATTATATCGGTAACTCATATGTACCTGGGTCTTTCCCTCTGGAAATTTTTTGTCCTCCCTACTCTTTTTTTCTTCCCCTTCCCCTTCCCACTCATTATATTCTCTCTAGTGTTTCCAATCTGTTAAGTGGTGATCTCCTCAAAGAGAACATTTGGAACTAAACACACCCCATCCCCTGCCTGCCAATCTAAATTAGGGTCCCTGATGTTATTCTGTCTCATACACACTAACCCCTTATAAGATTTTTTAATTAGGCACTTATTTGAATGATAATTTTGTTGTGTTCATCTTTCTACTATTGCAAGCTTGATGGGTACACGCGCCATGCTTGATTTTGCTCACTGTTGTGAACCTAGCACATAGCAGGTATCCAGGAAATATTTTTTGGCTGACTGAGAACATTCTAGAATTCTGCAAATTTTGTAATATAGATTGAAAGCATGCCCCATAATGCAGTCCATCTGGGATCATGAGGCAACAAACCAACACACCACCTCCTCTTTCAGAGGACATGAAGCAGGCTGTGCATTAACTTTGATTTCCTCTGAAGTCTTAGTCAAAGTCATGATTATTTAGCCAGATGACAATTGATGGATGTTTTTCATGATGCACATATAATCTAAGAAATGCTACAGTATTTCTCAAGAATTCTCTTTAATAACATCCAGAATGCTTTGACTTGCTTTTATTTCCATTTGCACTTTATTGCTTTTCAATATAAATTGTAAATTCCTTCAAAGACACTTAAACATCCATTGAAGAACAGACTTTGAGAACTTCAAGAGATTAGTCTTCCTGAGTAATTATTTATGTCTTCTGCAATTTTGATTCCACTGGAGTTCAAGAATCAAAGCTAAGGATTTGTCTGAGCTCTTCTTGGGATGGAGAAGTGATTAACATTTGCGAAACATTTTTGTGAATCCTCAAAACACTGAACGATTAATGAGAAAGTGGTTACATTTTATTTATGTGTGTTTCAGAAACATCAAGCCAGGTGATTTCAATGTTTTTTTAGAAAAGCATTGGTCTTGACATATTATGTATTTTTCCCATATTATTCTGAATGTGTCTATGGTTTTTGCCCAGGTATAGCATCTTTGTTGAATAGTTGATCCTGATTTTAAATGCAAGGGTTTCAATGGAAAGGAAACACATTTTACTGAAGTATTATGAGATTCCTTTACGTTACTATGTCTACTAGGTTACTCCTGATAACAATCTGTGAGATAGATTTTATTAATCCCATTTTACAGAAGAGGAAATTGAAGGTCTTAGAGCTTAAATAACTGTTTAAAGCCAGAGATAAGGTCCATAGCCGTGCTGAGCCCCGCAACCCAAAGTTCCCACCATTTCCTCTAGACCACACAACCTTCAGTGGATCTTGCAGACCAGCACGGTATTCAGGACGGCTCCCTCTCTCTCAAAGCAGACCAGTCAGAATACCGCTTCCCTCAAAGCCCTATGCCAGGGGGCCCCATAACTCAAGATGGGAAATGGCTAAGTATCAATAGATGAGGATACTGGAACTTATTATACAAACCCTACTGTGTTCAGCACGGCCACTTTGACTCCTCTAATGTTATTATTCTCCTCAGAGCACAGGGTTTTGTGGCCATGTTTGCTGTGGCCATATCAAGATTTATACTCAGGTAACCCCACGGCAAAAACAGGTCTTCCCAGTGATGGGAAGAATTTGTAATAACCACAGCTCTTGGTTTCTGAAGTTATCAGAAGGCTTTAATGAAACATTTTGATTTTTCTGATTGTTTGTGAGCCTTCCATTAGGGATCACCTTTCATCACGTCACGGTGAAATGTAGGTGATGCTGTTACGCGTTTACTGACCACGATGTGAAGGAAGTAAGAATATCACAAACCTCCACTCCCAGTCACCTCTGAAATGCCATAAGCAGTTCTTAGTGCTTAGTCACTTATTAACAAACAAAGTTAATAAACTTCTCAGGCAGTAAACCCAGATGTGCTTTTTGGCATACCTGGCAAGTTCAGGATAAGTGCTTTACTGATATATTTGAACAATCAGTGATTCTTAGATAAAAGAATGTCTAGACCAACAGCAGACTACATAAACAGCTGTTCAGATGCCGAGTCAGATTCTACCTAGTACTCTCTTATTTGTACATATCCCACTCAAGAAAGGGAGAAAAAAATGCATTTTTTGATTAATCACCCCGTGTTTCATTAGTCTTTGTTTTTAATACTAAGGAAGCAACCAATGGCCCTTAAAGGTAGCATTTCTGTTACTGCTGTCATTTCTACTTAAAGCAAACTGGAAGATGAAATGTTTTTAAGGATAGTGGATGCTAAAAAACAAGTAACACCACAGGCACACAGGGCAGCCAACAAAACACAGGGATGCATTGAACAAGACAGTTAATAACTTCTCCAGTGTGAGGGCTTTTTAAACGGTTTGTTCTTTCACGATGACAAACCCCCAAGGTGATAAATTAAAAGGTTGACCCAGAAATTATTATTCAAATTTAGGTCTACAACAACCTAAATTGTCTGATTTTTTTTTTTTACTGAATTTGTTTGAATGTTCATCAAATACAAACATGAAACTCAAAATGTCTACTTGACTCTGTTTTGTAAGCTGAAAAATACCCAGAAAGCCTTTCTCTTTTCCTAGCAAAATGGCATGATATTATTTAGAAGTTGGAGAGAAAGCTTTCACTGCTTGCCCTGTAAAAAGGAAACAGCACAACCAGCAGAGTAGCTGACAAGTGACACAAATACAGTACATACTAATGCAGAGAGAGAAACAACCTTGAGAATTTAAACCGGTTGCACCAAAAAAAAAAAAAAAATCTTTATCCAGATATGTGGCCCCTCATGAATTATACTATTATTTTAGTTGATTTTACCTGACATCACCCTATGATTTTCTTCAGTGACAAGAAAATTGCAGCCGGCCCTTGACAGTCGGTCACAAATTGACTGAACAAAACAAAGTCAAAGAGTGAAGTAATCCCCAAGTAAATTTAATGAAACCTAAATCCCAAAGGGCAGCACACTTCTGTAGGCAATGGTCTTATTTAATAAATTTTTCCCTGCTTTCACTTTTAGAGCTATATTTACACAGACAAATTTAATTCATTGGGTTTACATTTCCTCTTTCTCTTCGTTTGTCCACCAGGAACAAACGGGAAGGACTGTAAACAGGTGTGTCAGTGTTCAGCTGAGAATGAGGAGTGTCACTCCATCACAGGGAGATGTACCTGTGTGCTGGGCTACCATGGAAACCGCTATCATCTCCGTAAGTGTGTTCTGTGCTTTAGCTGTAATTGATTGAAGAGACACTGATGCGGGGCGGGGGGGGGGGGGGGGGGGGGGGGGGTCATCACTCAGAATGCTAAAGGGCAAATGTTAATTCAAGCTTCTAATTCATTGCAAATCCCCTGGGAATTTTTATTGGAATGGTTGAAAACATACTTTCCTGTGTAACTCGTTCTCCTATTTGCCTTTTCTATTCAAAATATCCCCAAGAAAAAGATAAGAAATAAAGAAGAAAATATGAACCAATGATTATAAATCAATATACAGCAAATGGCAACATATTTAAGGTGATTCATAAAAGTAAGTTAGTTCCAGGATCTGCTTAGGAACAATCAAATTAAACAAATTGTTATTCTGGAATGAAAACAATGACTTGCTTAAATGACAAAATGCCAGTTGGCTCCCTGTTGTGTAATAAAAAAGAATAGTCCGTAGACCAGACACCTTATATTGATTTGTTAGGACATTTTAACATCGAAATGGTTATAGGAGAACACATGATAAAAAGTCCCAAAGAGCATGTTAAAATGTTCAGTCAGCTACTTAATTTTTAAGCTCGTAATTATTTATAATGGACTTTGTATAGGTTTAAGGATAAAATGATTTGGCCTCAGTTTCATTTTCTCCCCCAATTTGGCTTTTGCCACTCTTTCTCCCTAGTCGTTCCTATAAGAGATTTTTTTTCTACTTTCCTTTCCTAATTCTGCAAGTATATGGATGAGTTGGGGATATTTCCTAAAAAACGCCACCCATAAAAATAGACTTATGGTCAAGCTATTGGTTTTCATTTTCTACAAGCCATAGAATATATATTTTGAATCTCACTTCTCACATTTGTCCTAATTTTAAACGTTACCAGCTAAAAACACAATTAAGCATGTATGAAAATGGTTTCATACACCCATAGGACCCATAATGATTGCATCATTCAAACTTAAAATGAAGAACCAAAATATATGATTAGTAAAATTTCAATTATTTTTTTCGGTCATGGCAAATTTCAAGCACTTTTGCAGTGGAAGAAAAGAGTTATTTCCTCACATTTCATGCTGTCACATTTCTCAGGAAGAATTTCTTCTTGATATCAAGGGCGTTTCATCTGAATAAAATAAAATTAAGTTACATAAAGCTGAGAGTCCTTCCATTTCAGAAGACCAGCTACCTTGGGTTGAAGGAGGGGAGCTTCGCCTTGTAAAAGCCAGTCTGAGGCAGGGAGCCACTCCCTGACTAGTCAGATGGGCTTAGTTCCAGGCAACACGTGGTTGAAAGTTGCTGCAAAGGTTCCTTGGCAACATCCACTGTAATTACAGGACGATGAAAAAGGGTTCAAGAAAATATCCATGAAAGGTGTAGCTGGCTCAAAAGCAAAAGTTCCAGCAGCCAAAAACAACTGGGCTTTCATGTTCTCAGGGTCGGAGTGGAGAATCAACATTTTCTCTCGGCAGAGGCCAGAGGAAGCAGAAAAACTTGCAGTAGGAATCTCACCACTTGTTCATAATTTACACTGGGCAGGTCAGTCCCAGTCTGTGGATAGCATGAGGGGAAAAACAAACTGCTCGGTAGATGCAAACTCATCATGCTATCTATGTATTTTATGACCAATGAGAAATTGTATAAGCGACTACAGGTCCTGGAAATCTTTTGTTTCTCCAACCTGCAATACTATTTATTAGAAGTCTCTTTGAGAGAAATGAAGGCATTGGAGTCCTCTAAAACCATGGGCATTTCTGTTGACAGTATTCATAAGAACACCGTTACATTGGTTGAAGATGCTTTGAGAAACATGGGCCACAGGAAGCTCACCTGTGCCAGGAAGAAGATGTCAAGGCATTAGTGGAAGCTTAGGTTTAATGCTCTTCCTCATAGCAATAAAAATTCAAACAGACCACGTCTTAGTATCTGTTTTTAAGAGTAAAATAAAACTGCGGGCTTGCCTGGTGGCACAGTGGTTGAGAGTCCGCCTGCCGATGCAGGGAACACGGGTTCGTGCCCCGGTCCGGGAAGATCCCACGTGCCGTGGAGCAGCTGGGCCCGTGAGCCATGGCCACTGAGCCTGCGCATCCGGAGCCTGTGCTCCGCAACGGGAGAGGCCACAACAGTGAGAGGCCCGCGTACCGCAAAAAAAAAAAACTGTGCAACAGTGGCTGGTGTGTGTGTGAGTAACCTGATCAAATACTACTAGGAAAACAGACTGAAAAAACAGATTCATGCTTTTCATTTGCTTTGGAGCTAAGTGTCTCAAGATACAGTCACAATGTTGCCTGTTCTAAGCTTCTAATAAAGCTACCAAATGTCACTCACATCATCAGTAGCCTTCAACATTTAAACAAATCAGAACTGTGAATTCATTTCCAAGCTTCTTCTTAGTTAATCCCTTTCATGTAGAGGGGATAGTACAAGGATGGGGAAAAATAGTCATCTTCTAATGGAAAATAACCAAATATCCCTTGCCAGAGAAACAGAATTTCCTGGGAGAGCTAATTGTAATGAATAGAGCGAAGGCCAAGTAATGGTCAAAGTGGAACTTTAGGAAATGAGGGAGGGGAGACCAAACACACAAACAAACCAAATGAAATCATTATGTCCTGGGTGTATGTTTCCTTGTTAAATTTAGTGAACACCAGAGCAAGAAATGTATGCATGATTCCAGAACTTTCACATAACTACAGAATTATATGAGGAAGTGGAACTGTCAGTAAAATAACTTATTCTTGGGGAAAAAGTTATGGGCACTTTTGTAAACACATATCATACTCTTGATATAACTTTAATGAGTTGCGGGACTAAAAGGTTAGCGCATCTACTGTCTTTCAACAGATGTTATGCTCAGTAGGTTAATTTCATCAAGTTCAGTGTTCTGATTTCAAAAAGATAATTAAGTTGAAGGCTTATTTTTTTTTCTATATACGAAAAAGGAATAGCAAGGGATGATGCTTTTCAAATGCAAAACCGCCATTCAGGTAGTTTGAAAATGAGTATATGTCAGAGAGAAATTGTTTTCCAAGTACCTTCAACTCAAATGAAAGCGATCTCAAAATATAAATCTTTACACATATCACTTATATAAATTCATCAAGTAATGGCATATAAACTCTTTCTTCCTTTTAACTGAAATGCTGATTCTGTTATATGTATTATTATATCCACAATTTAACATTTCCCTTATTAATAAATATGTAAATTTCACTTTATTGGGTGTTTCCCTTTTCCCTATTTGCACAAAAATCCTTGTCACTTTTCACTTCCTAGTCATGTGACTACAGAATTTTCTATGCCAATCCATTCTTATTAATTTAACCTCCTTTTTGGAAGCAACATGCCAGCAGTGCACCCAAGACTTCATTGTTCCCAACTGCATACCTTTAGCTTGCTTTGTGTTTTTTTTCTCTAATATCAAGCAACCAAACATTCTTTTTAAGCATCACACATAGTAATAATAAAAACTATTTAAAAATTACATTCTGAAAGATTGACCCGGATAGACATGAAAGCATTTTATATCTTGGTGAATAAGAGAAGAAGAGGAGGGACTTGCCCCATGGCGCAGTGGTTAAGAATCCACCTGCCAATGCAGGGGACAGGGGTTCGAGCCCTGGTCCGGGAAGATCCCACATGCCACGGAGCAACTAAGCCTGTGCACCACAACTACTGAAGCCCACGTGCCTAGAGCCCGTGCTCCGCAATGAGCAGCCACTGCAGTGAAAAGCCCGTGCACCGCAACGAAGAATAGCCCCCAGAGAAAGCCCGTGCACAGCAATGAAGACTCAGCACAGCACAAAATAAATAAATACATTTTTTAAAAAAAGAGAGAAGAGGAGGTAGAGACTGTTTTTAAACCACTAGTTCTGTTTTTAGGTATACTCTATTGAATTTTTGTGCGGGAGAAAAATAACTTCTCTAAGAGGACTAAAGAATGCTGTTTACCAAAGAAGTGTCCATTAGCTATGAGAATTGACATCCCTTGGAAGGAGGGAACAACAGAAGAGAATGTGAAGTGCATCCATCATTTTTCATAGAGAGTAATAAAGAAATACAGCAGCTGCAGAGAAGTAACCTTTGGTAGGAATGATTTTAGGTGTTTTGCTTTCCATCCCCATCATGAAGGGTTTTATTTTAAAACTGAAAGAGAAGGGGGGGAAGAAGAAGTTATTCTTTGAGACTCAAGCTGAGAGCATGGGTTTTAGGACAGGATGTAGATAGGGATTATAAACGATCTGAATCTCAATAAAAACCATTCTTTGGCTTCTACCTCTAAAACCTGCTACTTGTGCAATACTCCAAAGTGTTCTTTACCATTTGATTCTTATATAGAAATACAGGATAAATGGGAAGGAAGCAAGTGTCATCCAGTCTCTGGTTTAGTCATTTTTAGAGCTGAGCTTCCAAGTGAAAAGATTTTGCAAGAGGAAGGACCTAAAGCAAATATGAAGCCTTTGGACTCAGGTCAAGCAGGTAGGGAAAGCGTTTTGCCATGTGCCCACCAATGATCCTGCCACCATGAATGAAATAATGGCTACCATTGACTTGGGAGCTATCTGAATTTGGCAATATGATAGATGCTCTACTTGTTCACACAATAAGCCTGTGATTCTGTCATCATCCCCTTTGGGAATGAAGAACCAGGAACTCAAAGGAAGGACTGACTTAACAACACTAGCAAGTGGAAGATATAGGGTTCAAATTATAGTCCATTCAAAATTTCCTACAGCTCTATATTTTTAATATATGACAGGAAAAAATAAATTTATCTTTAACAGATGACAGAATTTTGTGCAGTAAAAATTTCAAGTGACTACAATCTAGGCCTCAACTTCCTCATCTTAAAATAAGAGTTGAATCAGATGGACTTGAGGTCTCTTGAAACGCAAACTTCTATGATTTTAAGACTTTAAAGTACCAGACATTTCATAGAGCAGGAGAATATCATATTTGGAAGTGCTTCAAAGTTAATCAAGTGCTTGAATCCCTGCTGCATTTTCTCTGCTAGTTAACTTATCCTATTTCTGCTGGAACTCCTACAAAGATGGGTAACTCATTACCTCCTGGAAAAAGCTTATTCCAGTCCTGGACAGCTCTTTCAGAACGTATTTCCTTATTGAGATAAAATCTACCTTCCTCCTTTTCCATGAGACTTCCTTTTCATGGGTGAAGCAGTTCTATCTTCTTAGGTCTACTTTCTCCTGGCTAAACACCCTCAACCTTTCAATCATTGCACAGATAATGTGGTCTTCAGGTCACTCTTTGTCCTGTTCAATCTCCTTTTATCTTGAAGTCTGGCCATTTATCTGTCTCTCACACAGGTATCAGAATGGTTGGCCATGCATCCATGGATATAAGAGTAGAAAACTGAGAAACTAACAGAAAATGAAGATGCTTCCTCCATGCTTGGTGCCATTTTGAATTCTTATTTGTATTAAACCCAGATCATTCCAGATAAGACAAATTATAATACTTAAACATTAATTGAAATAATGATTTTTTCTAGGCTGGAATGAAACAACCTTGTTCAGTGCATTGTCTTTTATTCTGAGCATTCTCCAAAACTGGGTCAATTTTCAAGGAAACTCAAAGTTAAGTTTCTTATATCTTATGAATGAACAGCATCAGGAATTTTATGTCCCCTTCCATATTTCTAAGGCATGTATCTGTATCAACTCATATCCTCAGATATGTCCATGACTTGAATCGGTAGCTTGAAGGTGATTAAAAATACCAAAGTAATTGGAATGTTGAGTTAACCACACGACTATGGGCATGAAGCTAAACACTGATAGCTTCAAGTTACAGTACCACATATTTTGTTCTCCTTCAATAGGTTGCCCAAAAGGCACTTATGGTCCTTATTGACAAAGGAAGTGTAAGTGACTGAACGGTGGCAGCTGCGACACCATGATTGGCACCTGTGACTGCCCTCCTGGCTTCATCGGGGCTGACTGCAGTCAAAGTAAGTCACTCTACGTACTGTGAAGCAGCTATGCTGAAGCAGAGTTTTAAAGAACTGCACTTAGAGAGTAAATGTGGTCGCATTTATTTTACATACTGATTTATTGCAGTAACAGCAATCAGCAACTGACCTGTATTCTAGGTTGAGGAGTACTTACAGCAGGCATTTGACTGAGAGCTGAAGTCAGTGAAGGCAGCCGGAGAGAGACCTTTGGTCACATCCTCTCTTGCCCCCAGAAGTGCTGGACCCAAGTCAGGATAAGAAAATCTGTTTGGCAACATCAGAGCAGACTGGAGATTCCTGCGTACAAAATGTCAAACTCATTGTCCAAAGTTCCACAATTTCATTTATCCTCAGCAATTTCCCAGTTCAAAATTAAGTAGTTCCTCTAGTTACCAAAAAGTAACCATTTCCTGAAAATCTGAAGACCTTAACCACCGATCATACAAACAACTATTGACATCAAGGGACCAGATGTAAATTAAAGTTTCCTTACAAATGCACTGGCTTAGACATCATGGGAATATCCTTAGCAAATACATTTTGCTTTCATCAGATCTGCCATTTTCTAACTATTTAGACAGTTTGTAAGATGATGATGAGGCAATGAGTAGGAGAGGGCGTGGTGGGGAGGTGGTCCTGGCAATGCTGTGTTCTTTGACCTAGTGCTGTTGATGAGGATGTTTGCTTCACGATCCTTCACTGATGTGTGCATTAATGTTTTTTTGTTGTTTGTTTTTGTTTTTGTTGTTTTGCAGTACGCAGGCCTCTCACCGTTGTGGCCTCTCCCGTTGCGGAGCACAGGCTCCGGACATGCAGGCTCAGCGGCCATGGCTCACGGGCCCAGCCACTCTGCGGCATGTGGGATCCTCCAGGACCGGGGCACGAACCCGTGTCCCCCGCATCGGCAGGCAGACTCTCAACCACTGCACCACCAGGGAAGCCCGTGTGCATTAATGTTTTTGTGCACTATTCTGTATCTTGTACTTCACAAAAGAGTGAAGATCTTAAAGATAGAAGGGCTGTGATTGTAAACTTGAGATTCGTTTATTTGGAAGAATGATAATGAAGTTTGTGATCAGGCAGAACACTAAATTGTTATGTGCTAAAGATATCCAGAATGCTTATCTTCCGTAGGCAGGTAGTTACTCTGTCTTCTTTGTAGGAGGGTAATTTTAATTACTCTGCTTCAGTACCCTGCTGTTCTGAGGATAAAAGATGAATAAGATAAAGTCCTGGCTCCAAGTAGCAGAAAATTGAAACCTAACGGGTACTGCCTCTGAGGCCTCAAGGGCCAAGTTATCTCTGAGTGAAGGCCAACCCATAAGCATCTCCCAAAGAAGGTTCTAACTGGCTCCTTTGTGTTTGTTCTTCAAAGAAAGTCGTTGGAGAAATTTCTTAATTTCCTTAGGCCAGAGCATCTTCAAAATTTACGTTTTCCCTGAATATTGGGAGTAGTTTTGTCTTCAGAAAGCCGTGATTCCCTTCTTTGCTTTGACGGCTAGGGAAGTCAGAGCCATATTTGCAGTCCACCTCTTACAAGTTCAAAGAATTATGATATTCGTTTATGTATACACCGCTACTACATTTTCCCTTCACTTGATTCTCACAGACATTTATTTTATCTCTGTTGTATCTATATTTTGATAAGCATCTCAGTGAAATTGTGGAGTGAGATTGCAGCAAAGCAAGCAAATTAATAAATGTGTTAATTTATGAATAAATTAATTTTTAATTTATATTCATAGTATGAATGAAATAGATATAATCTATTAAAAGTAATTTAACAGATTTGTTGATTTTTAATAAATGCACAATAGATGTATAAATACATAAATAAATATTTGGAGATATGAGCATAATGGATCCTATATCAATGCATAGAAATGTAAGCTAAAATTTTAGAGTGGACTTTAAGAGGAAACTTACTCAAGATTATCACATACACACATACGCAGGCAAAGACAACCATGTGGTAAAGCAAGACTGAGTCTGTGTCATTTATGTCATATACGTATATAAATGTCTGACACAATATATTTGGATGGAATTCCTGATATCAACTAAAATTGCACTTAGTAAGCAAGAATTTGAACAGGTCCCTTTTTACTTTGGTTTTTTGAAGTAAACTTTTAAACTGAAAACTGAAGGCAAATCAGGGAAACCTATTTGACTAAAAGAAAAGGTCATGTATTTACACGTTTTTAAAAATCTTGACCGGCAAAACGTTTTAATAAGGAAAATCTGGTTTCCTTTTGCTCTGCTTTGTTTTGTTCCTTCCTGCAGCTTGTCCTGAAGATCACTACGGGCAGGACTGTGTCCAGCGGCGTTCCTGTGGCTCAGGACAGTGTGACCCAGTGACTGGAGGGTGCCAGTGTCCCCCCCGGCCAAATGGGAGCCAGGTGTCAGCAAGGTAACAATGCCTTCAGGGTCACCTTGTTCGTCCAGGCACTAATTAAGCTAAACTTTGAAGGCAGTTGCCAGGGCATATAATTAAGTGGGCATTGTTTAGAACACTTTCTTCTTAAATGTGGCTTTAATAACATGAAAGTACACACTCCCGTAGAGTTATAAAGGAAATAGTCTACTGGGGAGTAAACAAAAACAAAGAATAATTTACACATAGTCTTGACTAGGAGCAAATTTTTAAGTAACTGGCTAACTTTTGTAAAACTACCTCGAATTGTGTGTTGGAGGTACCTAATTGTATCAGCTGAAGAGTTTTATGTCCTCATCAATTTTCAACCCAGTGAAATCTGTAAGAAAAATGAGAGAAGAAAAAAAAACATGATCTTGGTTTAAAACTGCAAAACTTTCTTGAACTAAATAGTATTATTTATTATTATCATAATAACAATCATGATAACTGAAGAACTGTCAAGTTCAATGAAAAGACATGCATAGAGGTTGTTGGGCCCCTACAGCTCTTGAGTGGGGTCAGCAGAGCAGCTGTTTCTCCATGGCATACACAGAGGAGGAAACCTAATGACCCTTTGTTGAAATACAAGAGTCGGGTGTGTGGGCAGGCTGCAGCTTTCTTGAACCCCACCTGACATCACAAAGTGGCAGGAAAATGGGATAAAACCAAGAAGTGCACAGACATATTATCTTTTCAAGTCTTCTCTAGAATAGAGGGGAATCTATGGACTATAAGCGGCCTTGCAAGCTAAAGGGAGGCTGAGCCTACCCACACATATCCCATGACTTGTGTCATATGGAGTCTTACTCTGGACCAAGGAGGCAGCCTAATAGCTAAAATCATTTTTCTAGCCCCGAGTTGATACTAGCCCCCTAAAAAATTACAGGTGCACAAGAAACCAATCTGTTACATTAAAACAACTTGGCGCATATAAAAACCTTCCCTCATCTTGGAAACAAAATATGAAACTGTTCAAAGCTTTTTTAGTACAAATTCTGTAAGAAGGAGAAAGGAGAAAAGGAATACAGAAACAAAAGCAGACAAACGCAGAGCAAAAGAGTTTTGTTACGGAGCCCATGAAAGTATTATCCAGAATTTCTTGCAAGCATTCGAAGGACATAATGAAAAAATGTTCCCTATAAATTGTGAGTGCAATGCAGAGATACAAGGGTTCATGGAATAGATGAAAAGACAACAAAGGGAAATGAAAAAGTAAGCTGGCAGAGTTCAGAAAGAAGTGGAAATGAAAATTAAACCTCACATCATATAAATGTAGACCACATTGAACGCAGGTATTGGGAGAATGGAATCTGCTGATGCGACAACCACGTACATGGAGAATATACTTGAGGAAAATGAAAACAGTGAAATGGAAAAAATAAACAAATATAAAAATGGAAAAGAAAATATTCATGTATAATCAATATGTTTTTCCCCTGAAATGAAAGATCTGCTGCTACAGATTGAATGAATACATTCTATTCCTAGAAATACTAGTTAGGATTGATCTTAAGCGAGGGGAAACTATTGGCGATGTAAGAAAAAACATGAGATCTTATATGAAGAGATGGGGAAAATCACTCTGGCTTGATACTTCACAGCAATATTTATTGCTAGCATATGGCTATCAAAGCCTATGAAGTTCTAGGGAAAAAATATGACTCAAGTATTTTATACATAGTTAAACTGTTAAGAATAACCTATGATGGAAAATAAACAACAATTTTTAATAATCAAAAGTTGCTGGGAATATAGTAGCCATAAAATATTTTGAAGAAGCTTCTAGAAGATAAATTTGAGCAACAAAGTAATACGTGCAAAATCTCTGGTAAAAAAGACGTCTAGTGGGTGTTAATTCTATTTTAATTATGGCTAAGTTTAAAACAAATATGGGAATTATGGTGACACGGTATATGATAAATATATAGATACTTTACATGATAAAAATGTTGAGATTTCAGCATAACGAGCATAAGCTGAAAGGGAAGAGAGGCTGGAGGAGTATAAGTATCTTGATCTTATTTCTTCATTAAAGTTTGTGGGATGGGAGGGACAAATCTAGGTCAAAACATATTGTTCAAATATGACATCTCTATAAATACGTTTAAGTGTATAAAGATAAATGCTGGAGTTTAGAATGCTGTAATTTAGAATTTAAGACTAAAGATACAGCCAAGTACAATCAGGTGAAAAGAGGAATGAGAAAAATTCGGAGAAAGCAGAATCATATCAATTCCATCACCACTCATACTGGTGAGTCAATATATACCAAATGAAGAAACTCATTGTATTTTATATTATATGCACTGTCTAAAGAAGATCCTCTAGATTATACAAAATTATGTTTATACGGTTTTCACTTAGAAAAACTGGAGTACACACCCACCTTAGCTTGGAAAACAAGACTCTAGAATAAAATGAAGGTAAATAAATGGGTACAGACACACCAAGCACATGTGAACAAAAATAAAGCAGTAGGCATGACATCAATGTTAACTTTTATAATTAATAAGTGAATTGCTAACAAGGAGTAAAAGCTATGGTAAGAGAAAAAAAGAGCATGATGTAGTAGGGCTTGAGAGTACTAGATGGGCTGAAATTTTAAAACAAGTGGTCAGGGTAAGTCTCTTTGAAAGAAGTGAGACATATGATACAGAAAAAAGCTGGTAACCATGATGTTTTTTAGCAGGGAGACTGGAAGACTAGAGCACAGGGATGCAATACTTTTTTCTGTAATATATATACCTTTTTCTGTAATATACCATTTGAAATATTTATCGTGTAATTACAATAACTTTTAGAAAACAATAAAGTTATTTACACAATTCTGTGTGAATATTGTTCTGGAACTTAGACCTCTGGAAAGAAAGATTTCTAAGTACTCTTCACTCTTCCAATTATGTTTTTTTATCCAAAGTCTTATCTTGGAGTCCTATATTTTCACAGATTCACCAGTTTCATCAGTACATTTCAGCATTCAGGTTGGAAGATGAATGGGCCTCCTGGTTGATGAGGTGGTTCTGGAAGGGTGAAAGGGACACATATGAAAGTTTATTTTTATAGTCTAAGACTTGGTATCACTGATTTTGCTTAACTGTCTTAAAGGCAAAACTCAAAAACACATATGATGACAATTCAACCATTACTTGCACAACTATACCTGTTTTTTTAAATAAACAAAATTGAAATGCTTCTTTCATTTGAGACTAAAGTTAAGCACACCTATTCAGTTAAATAAAGGCAAGGAAGACAGTGTCATACAAATTGAATTCAAGTATGTGCTCTGTTGTGTATTAACCAAAGGCTTTAGGGCAAGTTAAAAAAATTTTTTCTCTACCGTTTCTCCCACCATCTAAAATAGAAAGAGAAGCCAGAAGGTTCTAGGTTTGAATCTTGGTTCTTATCTTTACTGGCTGCTTAAGCCCGAGCAAGAGTTAAGTTTCTCAGCTTCAGTTTTCTCAAGTATAAAATAAGAATACTGTTACCCACATCAGAGAAATATGTGTAAGCATTAAATGAGATAATTCATGTGGAAAATATCATTATGTAAAACTACTATAAACTAGAGGGTATAAATGGCAGGATTTTGGCCAAATCTAGCCACAAATGTGTTTGAATTGGCTGACATAGTTTTGGCTTCCACAATGCTATAAAACAATTTTAATTAGTTGCCAACTTTCAAATATTGGATGATTTCATATAAAATATGGATTTTTAGTTTTCCTGAAAAAAATCACATTAGCTGGCTGTATTGGGCTCATATCCATCTTGGCAAAACCAAATAAATGTAAGTGACGGTTACTCTCCCCCTGGTGGCACTTCCTGTCATTCAGTTATTTTCCCCCTGACAATGAAGGCTCAATTTCCCTTATGTCTGGTCAGCTTCACTCATGTGTAGCTTAACTCCTCTTGCCAGTGCATTTTTGTTGGTGTCACCCACCACTTTGTGCTGAAGTGCTTTTCAGATTTCAGCAGAGAAACATTAAGGAACAAATGACTGGTCCGTCTTCTTTATCAATTATGAGATTAAATACATCAAATCTCCCATCACCACTCTAAGGTTGATCTCTATCCATGGGGCATCTCCAATTCCTGAAGTATACCAGGCACATAGTTATGAGCTCAATAAATATTTATGGAGTGAATGAAAACATGAATGAAAGACTGTGATGTGCTTACTACCCTACGGATACATGTGAGTAGTTGTTTGTTTTAATTTGAGCATTTAAAAAAATGGTTTGGCGAGGGCTTTCCTGGTGGCGCAGTGGTTGAGAATCTGCCTGCCAATGCAGGGGACACGGGTTTGAGCCCTGGTCTGGGAGGATCCCACATGCCGCGGAGCAACTGGGCCTGTGAGCCACAACTACTGAGCCTGCGCATCTGGAGCCTCTGCTCCGCAACAAGAGAGGCCGCGATAGTGAGAGGCCTGCGCACATTGATAAAGAGTGGCCCCCGCTTGCCACAACTAGAGAAAGCCCTCACACAGAAATGAAAGACGCAACACAGCAAAAATAAATTAATTAATTAATAAACTCCTACCCCCAACATCTTCTAAAAAAAAAAAAATGGTTTGGCTATATAGATTTCTTCCTGAAGATTACTTACTGAAGCAGAGAAAAATGTTTGCTGTGTGACATTTTTATTGTTTGATTTTTAAAATTTTTACTACAGGATGTCCCCCAACGAGGTATGGCCCAAACTGTGAGCTAAAATGTACCTGTAAAAATGGTGGCCTTTGCAATCCTGTGGATGGAAGCTGTACCTGTGCCCTTGGCTGGACAGGAAATTATTGTGAAAAAGGTAAGTTGATTACTACCTTCTTTCATTCAATAAAAATCTACAGCATAGTGCCATTGGTTGATAAAGTATAGTACAGACCTGTGAAGGAGCTCTTTTCCAATAAGTTTATACAAGTTGTTTATAATTATGATTGCATTTCCAATAAAAATAATGTTATGTTAATACTGATTGATTTTTTTACCTTGTTACTGGAATACCACATGAAAACTCTTAAAACTCTTAAGTAATTGAAATAGTATTCATGCGAAAGAGCTCCTTTGAGACCTGAATCCCACTCCCCACCCCCAGCAAGTTCTTGAGGCAGGCGGGATGGAGGATGCAGGGCCCTGGGCAGAGCCAGTTCACATCAGGAGTGGACCCAGCTGCAAGAAGTGAAGTGCAGGATTCTGGGAGCAGAGGTCTCCAAACTGCACCTCATCGGGAGAAATTTAATCATGCACCACCATAAATGTACTTTTATTTAGAAGTGACATTCATGTGCTTCTCCACTAATATGTACATTATAAAGGTTTAAATTGATAATGAATGGATAAAGATAAAGATCAATAGTTGTTCTAATGTTTTCTTTTGGAACCACAGTTGATAATTTTGTACAACACTGAAAAGCATGCACCATAGTTAGAGCACACTATTGTGGGAGGTAGTGTTGTGTTTTTGCAGAATATTGAGAAAAAGCAGTGAGGCGGAGCATGGGTGAGAACACTGTGCTTGGGGCCTAAACTTGGGGTGCCCTGAGTGAAACATAACCCACAGTGAACTTTTACCTAGATGGTTCCAACTTTGGGGGCTATGGCTCTTTAGACCTGCGGCCCTAACATACTCTCACAGTGAGTGTGAGTACCCACCATCCTTTGCCGCTAATTTGACCGTCGTGAAACTCGGCAGCGTGGCACAGGCGAAAGCACCTTGCACTGGGGGTGGATAACCCTTAGGCTAATCTCTGCTCTGCTGACCATGCTCTGTGCCTTGGAGAGGTTCACAACCTCTCCCTGAGTTTCCCATCTGAAAGTGAGTATGGTGACACTTTGAAATGACAGCCCTTCTAAATCCAACATTAAAGACCATTTTTCACAGAATTTTTAAAAACATGGATATCCTCCCTAATTCATCGGAAACAGCTCCTATCAATTTTGTGATATTTGGGACTCCTAAATCAGAGGAATAGCAGTGTGTTTAGAATAGATGTGTTCATGTTGTTTTTGTTTCTAATTCAGAGTTGGATAATTCTAGCATTTGGGGTTGTGGGATATTTTAACTTTTGATTCTATCATTTAAACTCTTTATTATGGAACATTTCAAACACATACAAGAGTTACTGAGTCATGGGGTAAGTACAAATGTAGTTTTGCAACATACTGACAGATTTTCTTTCATGTGGGATTGTACCATATTGCATCCTCATAAACAACATATAGAATGCCTGTTTCCTCACAAGGGAATCAAAAGAGTATATTATCAAAGTTTTGGTGAGAAATGTTGTATTAGTGGAGTTTTCATTTTTATTATTATGAATAAAGTTTAGCATCCTCTTTAATGGGTAAGGACCTTTTTCTATAAATTGTCTATTTGTACTGTAAATAGTTGTATTTTTTGTGTGCCCATAGGAGGAGGTGAGCTCGGGGTCTTTTTTATTCCACCATCTTGACCACTACCATCCCTGCATGGCTTTTTTTTTTTCCAACAGGATAATTGGGTTTCTAACATGACAGCTGACTTTTTTTTTTTTTTTTTTTTTTTTGGCTGTGTTGGGCTTTCATTGCTCTGTGCAGGCTTTCTCTAGTTGCAGCGAGCGGGGGCTACTCTTCCTTGCACTGCACAGGCTTCTCATTGCAGTGGCTTCTCTTGTTGCAGAGCACGGGCTTTAGGTGTGCAAGCTTCAGTAGTTGTGGCACGCGGGCTCAGTAGTTGTGGCTCACGAGCTCTAGAGAGCAGGCTCAGTAGTTGTGGCACGTGGGCTTAGTTGCTTCGTGGCATGTGGGATCTTCCCGGACCAGGGCTCGAACCCGTGTCCCCTGCATTGGCAGGAAGATTCTTAACCACTGTGCCACCAGGGAAGCCCGACAGCTGACTTCTTAAACCAAAAGTTTTCAGGTCTTCCTATGGCTTGGAAATGATATAACATTTCCACCGCATACTCTTGGATACAGCCAGTTATGGGTTTAGCCCAGATTCCACAAGGGAATTGATGACGCAAGGGTGTGAATCCTAGGAGATGTGCTTCATTAAGAGCATCTTTGGATTATAGATTCTGCATGATTCAAAAGACTTTTTTTTTTGTTTTTATAAAATATGTCTTTCCTCTGTTTTTTAGAATTTTGAGTCATAATTAGGCATGGAGTCCCCATTCTCCGGTTTTAGAGGAATTCAACCAGGTTTTCTTTTAATACTTCTATGATACCATTTTTGACATTCAATTCTCTGATCAATTTAAAATATTTTTCCTGGTGTATGGTGTGAGGAATAGATCCATTTCTCCCCTTATGTGGCTTTTCAGTTGTCATAATGCAGGTTTTACAAGTCTATCTTCCCCACTGATTAAAGATGCAGGCTTCATCAAATACTAAACATTTATATGCAGTTAGGTATAGTTCTGGATGCTCTGTTCTATTGATCTGTCTATTTATGTGAAAATGCAATAATATTTTTATTATGAAGTCTTTATTATATGTATTTGTCCTGGCAGGGCTAGCTGCCCTTCATTGCTCTTCTTTTTCAGGGATTTCCTGGTGCTATTCTTGTTTGTCCTTCCAAATGAAATTTATAGTCAAATCATCTAGATGCAAAAAAAAATCAGGTTTCTTCCCACTGTTTTGCTGTCCTCTGTGTCTACTCTTTTAAGGAGAATTAACATATTTCTGATATTAACTCATTTCATTCAAGAATAAACATTGTTTATCCTTCCATTTGTTCAAGCTATGTGTTCCCCAATAAGTAAAACATTTGATTTTCATATTCGTATTATGATATAGCTATTAATTTTTAATTTATTCAGTATTTTTACTAATTTTTAATTATTGTCAGATGTTTCTTCTGCATTTATGAGATTAATAATATGATTTTTCTCTTTAGGTTGATAAATATGATGGATTTATCAATGAAATTTTTGTAATATTACATGACCTTTCATTCTTGGAATAAATACTATTTAGTTGTGATATATTACTTTATAATATGTTGTTGGCTTCTGTGTAGTTTTTAAATAAATTTGGCATTGATATTCTTAAGTAAAATTGAGCTGTAGTTTTTTTATGCATTTTTTTCAGGTTTTGGAATTGATGTTATACTAACATAAAAAAAAAGTATTTGAAATTTTCCTTCCTTTTCAATGCTCTGGAATGGTATAAGTAATAAGGTGATGATCTGAATTGTAAGAGGTTGTAGGATTTACCCGTGAAACCTAGGACGGGTGGAATTTTTTTTAGTTGGAGCGATTTTACTATTTTCTCTATTGTTTTTCTATTATAGTTAGCCTGTCTAGTTTTTCTGCCTCAAATTAGGCCAATTTGGTAAGTTGTCTTCTATAACTTTTCCATTTCATTTAGGTTTTTATATTTATTCATATACTTTTCAGACTTACTCCTTTTGATGATCATTTGACATTTTTTAAAAATTGTGTGTATTTGTGCTTTTTCTCTTTTTTCTTGATTACACTGGCTAATGATTTGTCTGCCTTTATTTTTTTTATTAATGCTACTGTTTATTTCTGTCTTCAAACTCATTACAAATGCAATTGTCTTAACTAGAATTATTGCTTGAGTGGTTTCTTTTTCAGAATGTTTTCCTGGTTATCATGCTCTGAGCTGCCATTTTAATTGCAAGTGTCAGAACAGTGGAATTTGCAGCAGGTTTTCTAGAAGCTGTGAGTGCCTCCCAGGTTATTATGGAAGAGACTGCGAACATGGTAAACCAAGAAAATGAGTGGGCATATTATGGTGTTGATATATTTTAAGTTTTAAAAACTATTTTTTAAATCATAGACATAATACATTCACATTATATCAAATTAGATAAACAATAGTTTAATGTATATTCTTGCAATGTATTTTATAGCTCTAATTTAAGTTGTGGGTGTTGACAACTGGCATGATGAAGTAATTGGACTTCTTTTTTCTTTTTGGAATAGTCGTTCAAAAGAATTTCTATGGTTCTATGATTATCTAGAGTAGATACGGGCAGACACACACAGTGGAGTCAGCTGTTGGTCTTTTTGAATGAAATCATTCTCCTTCCCCTGGCTGCCTTTAGACAGAATATAGACAAAGAAGCTGCTTATTTATTTCATGTTAACCTAGGCTTAACTCTAAAAGATCTGCCTTCAAGTTTCCTTTGAATGTATTTATTTATATCACTTCTTCATTTGGACTCAATGTTTTCAACTAAATTGGGAAAAGGAAGAATTATGCAATAATTTGTCTTTGACATCAGAGAGCCCTGATGGACAACACACAGAAATTAAGATATGAGAGTTTAATCTCCAGAATTAGTTGTATATGGCCTGGCTCTACCATATAAAATATGTATAAACAAAACTTCTGTAAGTTTCAGTTTCCTCATCTATAGAATGGGGATGATAATAACACCTGCCTTAAAAGGTTATCATGAGGAACAAATAAGAAGATACATGTAAGCATTTAGCACTGAGGCATGTTGTAAAAACGTGATGAACATGAATTACTTAGAAGTAAAGAATTTATAAAGCCTCTGTAGTGATATTAACAATATTTTAAATTGTTTCCACTTGTTTCAACCTGTCTTTAGGCTCTAGAAAACATATTTCACAGAAACAAATCCTACTAATCCTTTCCAGGTTTAGAATTCTTGCCAACTACTCTGATGTTTCTTGGGTTAGGGAGTATGGAAGTTTTTGTTCATTTTGTTTTCAAAATTGGAATTAGAGATACCAAAGATGGAAAAATATCTATTCAAGCCCCATAAATTTCATCTTACATGCAGTAGGGTAGCAAGTAAAATTTTGAGCAAAGGACATCACTTTGGTGAAAGAAATCTCTAAAGTGGATACATTATTAACTGTTAGGAAAAGGAACCATTTGTTGTGTCCATGTAGGAAGCTGTAGTGATAGTCTAGGATTTCAAAAATCTATTCTGGGATCAAAATGTAAATGAATGAACAGAAAAATATCTTGGAAGAACAATTGACTGTATTTGGCAATCGATTTGGACATGTAAATGAGGAAGATGTAGGAATCCAAGATAACTCTAAAGGTCTAAGCCAGGGGACCTGGAAGAATGATAGTATTATTTAGACAAATGGAAACTTGGAGCAAGCCAAACTTTATGAGCTCGTTTTTATATATAATTCAAATAGGGGAGATAAAGGAGATTTGATTTTTTTATGTATTGTCAACGACGATTATATAACAATGAACAGAAGAAACCCTGCACTGAATCTTCCTTTATTATTCATTTTTTTGAGTTAAAATGAGGTTAGAAAATGGAAGACTGTATATTATATAAAATAATATATATCAAATTAGATATTTGATATATTTTCCTCATCCTCATCTCTTTTGGTTTTACCTCATTTTTCTGCTCTCTGAATGTGAGTTTTTCCTAATGTTAAATCTGTCCTGAGTAGCTCCATTCATGCTGAAGAAGTGTCACACACATGAAGCCTCGGCACATCCAACTCTAGGTTGGGGGGATCAGGAGACACAGAGAGAGAAAGAAAGAGGAGAGAGCAGGAGTGAGAGGGAGAGCAAGAGAGAGCAAGAGAGAGTGGATAATTGAAGGGTGAGGAAATTGCATGCCCCTTCTGTTCCCAATGGTGAGTGGTGACCACAGCCCCAGCAAAAACTCAAGGTAGGGAATGGGAATCCTTTGACTGCAGTCAAACTTAGCTCTCACCTATGTCCCTCAGGGTGAGCATCTCCCTGGGCAGAGGACAATTTTAGCATTCCAAGAAATGCATTTGCTTGGATGACATAGGCTGTAAATCTAAACCAATTACTTCTGATGTTCAGACACAAAAGTACTGATCTCCAACCATGGAGGAAAAGCATGTTATATTGGACTTACTAAGAAGCAGTTCTATATCATACTCTATAGGCTATCTAAGGAAAATTTTCAGAGATTAAATTTCACTGACTTTAAAACATAACTTCTTCATAAGATGTTAACCTACTACATATGCATCATATTCTCTGTCTTCTATTTCCTTTATCTCTCCTTTTCTTCTCCTGTCTCCCTCACACCCACTTCTGTCATCCATTCCAGGACTTTAAATATCAAGAGCTGCGTGAATCACCTTCCACAAATACTCTCTTACCTATTTTAAGAATTTTAAATTCGCACTAAATTTAGCCTGGATCTGAAGTTAGAAAACATTGCTATTTTAGGTGTTTAGGTTATTAGAGGGTTTTGATGAAGTCTTTGTCAGATTATAACACATTCTAGCAAATAAATTTTATCTACTTGAAGATATTTAAAATTTTCTTATGGACTTTTCTAGACTAGTTGTAGAGAATGGCACTGATATATTCGCATCTCTGCATGACAAATGTATTATTGTCAACATGCTTCTCCATGTAATTTTGTCTTGCTTTTCAATTCTGTGCTCTTCTCTCCTTCTTTGGTCCTGATAAAGACGTGACCTAGAGCATATCCTTTAATTTTGTCCGTTTTTATTCTTAAATCCAAAATAGCATTTTGACATTTTCATTTTCTAGCATGCCTTCCTGGATTTTATGGTTTGAATTGTGCTCACATCTGTGACTGCAAAAACAGAGCCAACTGTGATGCAGCAGTTGGACAATGCATTTGCCCAGCAGGTTTCCACGGTAGCCAATGTGAAAAAGGTATAACCAGGGTGTTTTTAAGCGTTGAATGTGGGAATTCTGTGTGACTGTGAGGTCTTTCCATCTGAGGGCAAACGTGTAAACCTGAATCTGAACCATGGAATAATCACCTGAGCTTCTGATTTGGACATTAAAGTGACAGGAATTCACTCTACAGACAGTATAATGAGTCTTGATTTTGTTGCTGATTGGTCAAAATTTTTATTTTGCCCTAAATGAAACTATTTAATATGTCAAAACACTACGAAAGTAGTCTTCAATGGACAAAGATTCTACTCTAAATGAGAAATATTTCATTAAACGCCTTTTAAAGAATGACATGCATTGGGTTCAGTGGTACTGAAACAGATTCGAGGGCTTTATGAAAAATATTTAAAGATGTGAATTAGGCATTTATCAGTAGAAGTAACGGCAGCCATGAATGTGGATGAAGATATAGAGGTGAGAATTTGGGCTACTCAGTTTGAAATAAAATATTATGAAGCCCTGGTCCATTCAAAACAATGCCAAACCACATCGTTCTCAGTAAAGAACTCCAAGTCCCATTTTAGTCTATATTATGTTTGCTCTTGTGTATATACGGTTACAACTCCAATAACGATAATGATAATATAATGATAGTGGTAATTTGACTTTGAATCAAAGTTCTTACCATAAAAAGGAGCTATAAATTAGTCCCATACAGTGTCCTCATGTCACTAGAACTTTACATGTAGTGACTCTTGTCCATCCTTTATTCACTTATTCATTTATTATTTAGTGATTCGATACAATGTGCATCTATTATGTGCCTGTTCTGTGTTAAATTCTGGGAACATAGTGAAGCTTACCGTCTTCTGGAGAAATAGACAGTAAATAAATAACATTTTAAGGAAAACTATTTAAAGCAATACACTTGGCTGGGCCACTCAGTCTCATTCCTTAAATTCCTGTCTTCAAAAAGCTTACATACATTCTTAACTGGTACAAACCGATGTTGAAGTAACTCAACTTTAAGGCCCAAGTGTGAAACCGTGTATAAAATGAAGCTTCTTTCTGAGAATTCCAAAAATTTCCTCTCTTCTTCTGACCAATCAATCTCACTTTATCATCCCACTTTGCTCTTGTGGAAATTGTATCTTTTTTTTTTTTTTTTTTTTTTGCGGCACGCGGGCCTGTCACTGTTGTGGCCTCTCCCGTTGCGGAGCACAGGCTCCGGAAGCGCAGGCTCAGCGGCCATGGCTCACGGGCCCAGCTGCTCCGCGGCATGTGGGATCTTCCCGGACTGGGGCTCGAACCCGCGTCCCCTGCATCGGCAGGCGGACTCTTAACCACTGCGCCACCAGGGAAGCCCGCAGAAATTGTATCTTTAATCTCAATTTAGGTGCATCACTGACAGCTCAAGGAGTTAATTTTTCAGCGTTTCTCTTTCCTGGGTAGTGTTCGCCTGGAATATTTGGAGACAATTGCCATCAACTTTGTGATTGTGAAAGAGAAAAGCTCCTACCGCCCAGTAACTGGGACAATACTGTATCTATGTATGTATGTAAATATCTGCATCTAGTCCAGAATAAGGAACCTCCAGAGGCTCATTAAGAGTCTTGTATTCCTTCCTACCCCTCCTTCTTCCCTTTTGGGTAGACTTATAGGATAAGGCGAAGGGGTTATGAGTAGTGACTCGGAATCCTTTAGGATCTTCCAACTTGGGAGCTTCTTGATGTTGACATTTCTTTTCTGCAAAGCTGCTTCATTAAAGTCTCTAATTCTTGTGTTTCACTGCACTACAAGTTTCCTGAGAGTCACATCCACGTTTACTTGTCTTTCATCAAAAACGTTTAGAACCAAGTCTAGCACATGATAGCCTTCAGCAAATTTTTGTTGAGGAAAGTTTTGCTTTCCTTCTCCACGTTCTTCATGGAGTCACAGTAGACAGAAATATTTGAACTTTGTGAAATCTAAACTAAGTCTGTCAGAATAAACATCCACATGGCATCTTGGTGAAACCACGGTAACATGTCACCAATGAAACACTCACTAAAGGCAGTGCTTATAGCATTGGTGCTTGCATTTAAATCCTTAAGAAAACCAGTAATGTGTATTGAATGCATATTATATGCCAGGCATTTTCATTTATACTAGGCGCCTTTACTATTATCACCATACCCATTTTATAGATGAGGAAGCTGGGAGCTGAAGCACAAAAAGGTTAAGTAACTTGCCCAAGGTTACACAGCTAGTATGTGGGAGCTTGGGGATTTGAAACAAGCAATCTGGGCCCAGAGCTAGACTTTTTAACATCCCCACTGCACTGCCTCCCAAGGAAAAGAAAGGGATAGGACTTTTCGGTTGTCAGTCTGCATTGTCCATTAACCACACGTGCTACTTAATTTAAATTTAGTTTAATTTAAAATTCACCTTGGGCTTCCCTGGTGGTGCAGTTCTTGAGAGTCCGCCTGCCGATGCAGGGGACACGGGTTCGTGCCCCAGTCCGGGAGGATCCCACAGGCCGCGGAGCGGCTGGGCCCGTGAGCCACGGCCGCTGAGCCTGCACGTCCGGAGCCTGTGCTCCGCAACGGGAGAGGCCACAACAGTGACAGGCAAAAATTCACCTCCTTAGTCTCACATGACATTTCAAGTGCTCAGTGGCCACACACAGCTAGTGGCTACAGTATTGGATAGCTCAGCACAGAACATTTTCGTCATTGCAGAAGGTTCTATCGGACAACAGTTAGCAATGACTTAAAACTAGCCACGAAACCAGGAGAGCTTATAGACAGGACGAAAATTAAAGCCTCACTCTATGGAATTTTTGTGGACTAAATTTGCTAGCACATAGTCTCTTTCATCCACAAGTAAATTGCCACGTGACAGTGGCATGTATTAACATGTCCATTCTAGGTGGGCACCTCAAGGCCTCTCTTGTCGTGAGCTCTTTGGGGTACCCATGGCCTACACAGGCATACTGCAGGCTCTTTTATTTGCATTTTTATTTTCAATTAAGCACAGTTCATCTGCGATATTAACTGTGAACAGCTGTGTCTATGCAGGCACTATAAAGATAAAAGACCTCATTTTAATTTGAACTCTGGTAAAGAACCTATTAAACCGCCATAATATTAATTCGTAAAAGAATGTAGCAGCTTTTTATTGGATTACTTCCCCACCCCCTTGGTAAATTAACATTTGCAGACATTCAAACAGATGTCTTGAATACACATCGTTATTAACATGAAAATGTGGTAATTTTGTAAATTAAAATCAGATTCTGAACTGCTCAGTAGAGAACCTGACTCATAACTCTTTTTCAAACAAGAAAACTAGGTCTTACCACCAAACTAAGTAATTCTCCCACACACTGGGCACAGGTGGTTATGTTAGGTTAAATTTGAAATGACACATCGTTTTTTTTTTTTACTTTCATAAAGTTTGATGATTTAAAGAGAAGATTCATTTCAGAGCAGTATTTGCGTCACCTCCAAAGTGCCTTTTACCTACCTGTAGTTCCTTGATTCAGGAAGGGATTGAATTACCATTTGCTCACACTGAAACTCTGTAAAAAAATTAATTGCAAAATTGATATATTTTCCATTTATCTCACATTTCAAATATAACTAGTTAATTAAGATGAGAGCTAGACCACACTGTAACCTACCTTCATTATCTGAGAAAGAAAAATAAAATCAAATAAACATCCACTGCTCGTGGAATATTCAGGATGACTCTCCAATCCAGCAAAGAGAATTTTGAGGCAATAAAGAAATGTTTAACAAAATTTGCTCAGACTCAGAATTTGCTCTAGTACCTGTATATTTATATCAATATCTCTAAATTTTCCACTTTCCACTTCCTGATTTGGGCTTTCTTCTACATACGCTTAATATCTTGTGTCTTTCCACATCGTAGTGCAAAATGAGGAATGAGCACTAGATGAGAATTTAGAAATCCAGCTCTGTCATTTACCAGAGATCTAACGTTTGAGAAGGTCCCTTAAGACATTCCAAACCTCAGTTCATCTCTTTCTAGAATGAGAGAGCTTACCTCACTGCCTCTCCTACCTCAAAGGTGTTTGTTAGAACCAATTAAGATAATGTATTAGGAACCCATTTTGAAAAATGGTGTAGGGCTAGCTGACTGTTATTATTGCAAAGTTAAGTTTCTCTGGTCCTTAAACATTGGTAAATTGAGTTATTTCCCAGTCTTGCCTGACTGCCTAGGAAATGTGAAACCATTTTCTGTTTCCATGGGCTGGGCTTGGCTTTTTTCCCAGCCTCACAATCCTTCAGAAACAGAACCTGTTAATTCTCTGCTAATTCTCTGCTGGATATCAGACTAAGACCAAATGCACAGGCAGGGGTGTGATGTTTGAGGGGGCCCCTTTTAGTCCACGTTTCATTGTTTTGATAAAGCTAACACTTTTTAATTCCTTTTCTTCATTTCTCTACTGGTTGCAATCACAATGCAATTCAACTTAAAGATAGTTATAACCCTTTAGTACATATAGTAGTATTTTACACAGGGGATCTATGGCCCTTTTGACGTATTTTAAGAGATGAAAGAGTTGAATTTAAAGTCATTTCCTTTTCAGCAACATAAGCACAAATAATTGTGTTTTCAACCTAAAGACAAACTTCACATATTGTGTATTCAGGGTGAATTTCGCCTTTTTCTGGTCTCAAGACAGCTAATCCATTTTCTGTGTGTCCCTCACAATGCACTGCTATTGAATAATCTAATTCTGAGAAGGCACTTTAAAAATATAAGTTGCTGTCCTGTCTTCTCGTCTTTTTGATTTTGCCACTAACTTCCTTGCCTCCCCAGCCTCCTCCTGTTTTCCATTAAAGTCCTTACTTTTCTTATATAACATTCTAGCATGGGAAAAAGATGCCAATGGTTAACCAGAATTCTTTATAAGCCTATCCTTATCTTATTGCAATCCAAGACATAGTAGTAAAAAGACTGTATGATAGGAAAGCATATTTGAATTGGCTTTATTTTTATTTTTCCCTCACAGAATGCAGGTCAGGCCAGTATGGACCCAACTGCTCTCTGAAGTGCCAGTGTGTCCACACAGCTCACTGTGACCCTCTCAATGGGAGCTGCACTTGCCCCCCACCCGCCAAGAGAATGGGTCCAACCTGAGAGGAATATGGTGTGGACAATCCTCAATAGCCAAACACTAACAGCTTCTCAGTGGACGAATAGAATTTTGCTGAGGTTCACCCATGGTTCATCATCTTAACTTTGGCAGGGAAATATACTTACTCAACCGTCTTCAGCCCAGCCTCGCCTGTTGTGAGGTGAAAAACAGGACGTCTCAACTTTATGGCCTCCAAGCATAAGTTCCATTCTCTAGCCTACCCTTCCCAACTTCCTTTTGCTGCATAACATGCCCAAGAAAATGAGAATGTTTTTTCAAGATCCCAAATCGTAGTAACATTTTGGACTAATAAATGAAACTTTTTATATGCACAGGAGGTATTTAAATTTGGAAGTAAGAACTGCTTTTCAGTTCAGGTTGGATAGCCTCACACCTATTTACTGAAGACCTCAGTGGCCATTAAGTAGCTGGATCCTCTTGAGAAATGTCTAGAATTTCATCTATGTGTCCTCGGTAT
Source organism: Aethalodelphis obliquidens (assembly GCF_003676395.1). NCBI lineage: Eukaryota > Metazoa > Chordata > Mammalia > Artiodactyla > Delphinidae > Aethalodelphis > Aethalodelphis obliquidens. The sequence goes on along the minus strand of NW_020837945.1, from coordinate 97,033,082 downwards.
CCTGCTTCACAACTAAGTCAGCTTCAGATTGTTAATGCGTTGTATTTCAAACATGACGTTTGGTGTGGGAGGCTATTAAGACTTTAGCCACATAAATATCAGGGTAAAAGTATGACGTGCAGACTTACAATGAATCATCAAAATGTTTAGTGGTGTTCTCCCAATCACTGGTCAGCAGACAGGAAGAAAAAGTGAGTAGAAGTGATCAAGGCAAGTGCTTAGCCTGCTCTGAGGGACACAAATTTCCCATGGAGTAGGGCCTGACTGGAAGGAGGATTTTAATCTACACTGTAATCTTGACCCAAATTGTTCATCGTTTAGGTCAGCTCTACAACATTTGTAAGCATAAGCCCTGTGATGAGCCCCAGAAAGACACAGCAATAAATATGATTGTATTTTTTGCTCTCAACTGGTTTATACGTGTTTAAAATTTCAGACGACTGGTTAATTCACTTTAGAGGACAAAAATTTTCTTGATTGGAAATGTTGTTACTCACGTTATCCATGCTTTATTGGGATAAACATAGAGAATACTGAAATTATATGACTAGATATTTGACTTATATACTGCCTAGAGTAGTTTTAAATCAAAATCTATTTAAGATAGACTTGACTAAAGGATTTATGAAAAATACTTAGTGTTATCAATTCAGTAGAGTTTCTGAGCTTTACTTAACATTCATCTTCCTATATCTCAGCACATTTAACAGAGATATAGCATACCTATAATAGGCAGCCATGTCAAATTTAATGTTATTAAATAATATGAAGGACTTGATTAGATAACTTCCTAAGAGATTACTTATAAATTTGCTTTGGTCTTAAAAAAGCTGCAATCAGCTTATCCTTTTCTATTCTCTATCTACAGTATTTGAAATTAAAGTTTTTTGTTTATATTTAAATTATTTTTATCCCATCAGTGGAAAACTATGCTTTATTCTCAATATTTGCTCATTTTCCTTACCTTTTATTTTTCAAGCTTCTCTCAGCTATCCTCATCTGACCTGCAAAGACAATAAGATATATAAAAGCAGCATTCTTTCTTGGGCTGCCATCCACCACTGAACTCCCTTCATTTCAAGACTTAAAAAAAACAATGACTGCAAACAGGGAAGAAAAGCAAGACACCAGGTTTCTCTTCCTTACTAGAGATGTTGTTATCACCAGTAAGACAGACAAGAATTTGGCACGAAAAAAAAGTAAGAGATTTCTTTAGGTTGAATTTTTTTCTTATATACTGTTTAACTCTTTATAAATGAGAAACCATATGTAAACTGTTAAACATGATTCTTGGCAAATGGCAGATGTTCCATATGTTATCTCCCTTCATCCTCTTTTCCACCCCAAGCTCTAAAACTAACTATGAGAGTGGGAAAGCAAAGTCATAGCATAAACCTGTATTTGCACAATCACGTGACCCTTTAGACAAAGTGAATTTCACTTTCATTGTTATACCAGTCAACAGGAACCAATGCAAGTTACTGTAGCCCCTTTTCTTTACAAAATTGGTATAGGTCTCCCTTTCATATCAAAAAAGAAAACAGAAAAATATTTAAAATCCAGAAGGTTTCCATTTTACTTTTAGTCACCTTGAAGTATCTCAAGTATGACTCTACAAAAGTTAATAGTCATGTGGTAAGTCATCTGTTCTAAAAATATTCCAGTTCTTCTCTTTGAGGACACTAGTAGATGTCTAAAAATCATTGTAGGCAATGACATTTCATTCATGGAGCAGCATATAATAAATGTTAATCTTAAATAATTTAACAGATGGAAAAGTATAAAATAGAATTTCCTTGCAAAATCATATAACAGAATTTTAAGATTCATTTTTTAAATAACTGGCATGTTAAAATGCTTTAAATTAAGAAAATAGTATACAATGACCCACATTTCTGAATAAATAAATACACATATGTTTTACTACTATAAGGATTTACCTGAGCTTTCTACATGTCAACAGCTATTCAGGTACAGTAAAGTGTAATTTGGCTACCAAGATATAATTTGCACAAAATTAAAAAAAAATTCAACTGTTGTTTAAAATGAAGCATGATTTAATAGGCATGTCCTCTTTGTTTATTTTTTTAAAATCTTTACTGGAATATAATTGCTTTACAATGTTGTGTTAGTTTCTGCTGTATAACAAAGTGAATCAGTTATATGTATACATATATCCCCATATCCCCCCCTTCTTGTGTCTCCCTCCCACACTCCCTATCCCAGGCCTCTAAGTGGTCACAAAGCACTGAGCTGATCTCCCTGTGTTATGGTGGCTGCTTCCCACTAGCTATCTATTTTACATTTGGTAGTGTATATATGTCAATGCTACTCTCTCACTTCGTCCCAGTTTATCCTTCCCCCTCCCCATAACCTCAAGTCCATTCATGTCCTCTTTAAAGTCCAACGTCAAATGAGAATCATTGTCATTGGGTAGAAATACGTTACATTATTCCTTCTACTTTCCCTCCCTATATAATCTGCCCCTTAAATGTAGACATGCTGATCCCAAAAGAAATTCATCCATCCATAATACCCCTTTTCAAAGGTGCCTATGCTGTGATGTTTCAGTCTCTCTCATTTGAAATACAACATCAGAGTGGGGATTACTATGCTTTTCTGTGATAATATAGCTCAAGTTTAAAGAAAAGTGAGCAGATGTATAGAAGTGCGCTGGCTAATTTCCATCTAAAAAGTTTCCATCAAAAAAGCCTGGGATGTACCATTTCAATTTAACACCTAACTTTCCCCTTACTCTTTCTAACTTCTACGTTCATCTATCGAGTTTTCCAGATGAGACAGCTATTTGACACAGATTAAATTATTTTTAGAGAACTTGGAAATAATTCGAAGAGTTAGTGGCAAGAATGGCATTTCCTTTGTTAGAAATAGCAAAGAGGGTTTGACTTCTCCTGGGCCTCTTTCACCTTGGTTTCTCTAGGACCTGGTAATACAAATGTAGCAATAATTTAAAAAAGCATTTTGATGAAGTGAACAAATAATAGCAACTGTCTACACTCTAGGAGTTATGTATGCAATTCAGTTGAAATAACTTTTCATGGTTCTATAACAGAAAAAAAAAATCAAAGTAGCTGAGCTTTTAAAGTAGATTTCAAAGCGATTCCAAAGTTTTGACTCTTTTTGCTAATCATGTGGAAACTATGTTCTACTCTTTCTGCTTATATTATAGTTTTTTTAAATCAAAAAACACAAAAACCAATAATTAAGGCCTAGGAAATATATTTAAAAGCAGTAGATATCTCTTTTCTATATTCTTACAAATACTGACATGCTCTTTCATCTCTAAATCTTTTGTCAGGATTATAGGAAACACCATTTAATCACTCCTCATTTTAATGTTTATGTGCAAGTAGCACAAATTTTGAAGAATATTAATTCAAATGACAAATATTAACATTTTAATTAATATTCTTCCACTGGATATCTTAAAAATATATAGAAAATTTCATAATTCCTCTTCTTGGAAAGAATGCAAGAATATCTATGAAATATAATTTTTTTGCTCAGACTTCATGAGAAAAATTCAACAATAGTCCATCAGACAAAAAGATTCATGTGAAGAATTAGATATTAAGTGCTTAAGTGTTGACAGTATTAGTCTCTTGAAATGTAGAGATTGGTTTGTGAATAAAATTCCATCTGTAAGATTTGGATGACTTTGGTAGCTAGTGTTTAGCACGTATGTGATGAATAATGGAACTGGTAACTGATTAGATATACAAATAGTCCACTGGTAATATTTCAAATCATTTATTGATTGAAAAATGGCCTTTGCTTGCGTCACTTTTTAACTATTACCTAAAAAGCAATTTTCTGTATTTTTTAACTCTCTTCTGAATTTACTAATTCATTCAGAAATATTTACTGTCTACAACACTAGATACTACTGGAGGCATGAAAAAATAGTGGTGAGCAAGATGGATGTGTTCCCTGCCCTCATAAACTTACAGTCTAGTATACGATATTAGCCAAGGAGAACAATGTTTTTAAACATTCTTAGCTTTGCAGTGAGTTTTATAGTTCATCAATCCTTTTATAGTTCATTAATCCTTTCCTAAGTCTATTTCTCACAAATGTGTTATTTCTCCTATATTAATACACACTTTGATAAACCAAATGTATTCTACCTAACCTTAAAAAATCCACACAAAAGATTTTACTCTTAATGCCACTACAGGAAATGAAATTTTTTTTTTTTTTTGCGGTACGCGGGCCTCTCACTGTTGTGGCCTCTCCCGTTGCGGAGCACAGGCTCCGGACGCGCAAGCTCAGCGACCATTGCTCACGGGCCCAGCCACTCCGCAGCATGTGGGATCCTCCCAGACCAGGGCACGAACCCGTGTCCCCTGCATCGGCAGGCGGACTCTCAACCACTGAACCACCAGGGAAGCCCGGAACATTTTTTAAAAACTCGTGACATACCATTTTACATTTATAGAAAACTATATTATTTTTTGTAATGTAAAAAGGAAGTCCACTTTCAAATTTGTTATTGTAGCTCTAACGGCATGGAGATTTAGGTAGTGGAAGTAGAGAAAAAAAGGAAATATTTCTCTTATTCTGAAAAATGTCATGTTCTTTCAGCATCCACTACTGCATTCTCTGTTGGTCAAGATAAGTGTTTCCCAGTGAGAGAGGAAAGTTTTGAGACATTTTTAAGAATCTGGTTTCATAACAAGGCAAGTAGTTCTCTCAAACCTTAAAAAATACTTGCCATTTTAATGATGTCAGAGAAGAAGATTAGATAATTTCTTTTTTAAAAAAATTGGTAAAATACACATAACTTAAAATTTACCATCTTAACGATTTTAAGTGTCTGAGTGGTATTAAGAGCATTCACATTGTTGTTCCACAATCACCAAGCATTATTTCTTTTATTATAGGAAGAACTTCTCGATGCCAGTTGCGTAGTATGTAGAGTCCTCAGCACAAGCTGTTGGTCTACTTAAATAACTTAATTGTATACTGCCTGCACTTGTGAATTTTTTCATATTTTGTGAATATTTTGATTATTTGAAATTATGCTTTCTATAAGTTTCTTCTTATTTGCTAGGCATTTCTGAAACAAAGACATTTTTCACCTTTAGACAGTTACACTTTTCTGAAAGATCGTGCAATTAGAAAAGCAGTCGTTGTTTGCTAAGCGTATCACAGTTGTAGCGCATCCATTTTTTCATGTTTCTAAACATACTGAAAAAACATCAGACAATCAGCAAACTCATTGTGCTCTATGAAACATTAATTGAATTTGTAATTCTGTTTTGAACAACCCTCATGAATTTCCCAAATTTGTACCCTTTTCCTAAATATCTGCTCCCTGGAGGCCACTCTGGCCTTGAGGCAATCACAGTATCAAGGAAATGGTACAGAGGCTCTCAAGGCCTTGAGGCCTCAAGCAATGAGTGTTCCATGGAATTAAAAAGTAATCGTATTTAATAAGGAGTAAAGGGGGGAAGGGGAGGAGAATTGTGTGAGTCTTATAGTCAAAAGAACACCAACGACTATAAAACTCTGGGTTAAACATAGATTAAATAGTATACTTCACTGAAATACTTGTTTGGAGCTCTACTATGGATTTGTGAATTTCAAATAGGAAGACACAGTATGCAAAGAATTCCAAATTTTTTAACTAGGTAGTTCCTTTTTTTTTTTTTTTTTTTTTGCGGTACGCGGGCCTCTCACTGTTGTGGCCTCTCCCGTTGCGGAGCACAGGCTCTGGACGCGCAGGCTCAGCGGCCATGGCTCACAGGCCCAGCCACTCCGCGGCCTGTGGGATCTTCCTGGACCGGGGCATGAACCCGTGTCCCCTGCATCGGCAGGCAGACTCTCAACCACTGCGCCACCAGGGAAGCCCTAGGTAGTTCCTTTTTTTAGGAGCGTTTTGAAAAACAAGTGTCCAAAGAAGCACCATTTGTGAAAAATGAGAATACATGTATACTTGAGAGAGTCCTCAAAATCATGCTTGGTCTGGATATCCTGATCACACAATTTTATGGTGTTTCTAGTAACTGCTTGAGAGGATTCTAAGCAAGGCCTATATTAGTTTATAGTTTCCCACAGATCTGCTATGAGCCAGTATTTCTCAAAATAGAGCTTTGAAATGTGAAGTAAGATGTTGATGAAACTCTTAAAGAGTTCTGCCGTTCTTGTTTGTCTAATTAATATGAGAAATTGAGTAAATGCTTTTTTAAACATTAAGGACAATTAGGAAGATGTGAAATAAATTGTATTCTTTTTAAATGAAATATTATAAAAGTTATACAGAAATATATGTTAGAAAATAAAAGGCTAAGGTTTTGCTAACATCTGGGCATTTTATAGTAGTTTTATATACCATATTTTGAACAACCCATGGGGATTAATATAAATGTGTTAAAAATTCCAAAGCAAGAATGTTTAATAGCACACTGGAATGAACATAATTTCTTTTTGAGAATTGCCAAATGGTTACATAAGTTGTCATATCATAATTGAAGTATGTGGACTCTAGTGATACTAGAGTTATTATGATCTATTATTCTTCACTAATGGTCATCATACCATTTATTAAAAGTTTAACATAAATTAACCCCAATTCTATACACACACACACACACACACACACACACATACAGACCTGTTTATGCTGATGGTGGTGAAAAGTTGTGGAGAATTTCCGTCTGGATTATATAGTTTAGACACTTTCTGTTAAAACTCCATTAAACATTCCAAATTATTACAAATAAATGTATAGGCTGTAGTATTGAGAAAAATCATCTTCCTCACTTGTAAACACCTCCAGTTCTATGTGACTTTATGTATATACTTATTAAAATTTAAAAATTAATAAATTGCAATTCCATATGAATCACAATTCATACCAGTTCAGGCTAAAATACATCTTCCATTCGTAATATGAGATACCATAACCTAGCTATATGATGTGTTAGATAACCAAGCAAAACAAGGGCGCAACACTTCTGGAATAGAGAATTTTGTATACTTGGAATCATAGAAGCTCAGAATTGGAAAAGACCTTAAAGCTCCCCTCGTCTTTTTTTCTTAGGCAAGGAAACCGAGAATCACAGGACCAGAACTTTTTCACCTCTTATCTCCCGTCTTATGTCTTTCATCTTTTGCCTTTGGATTCTGCCTTTTCCAAGACATATGAAAAATTCTTCTGGCTTAGGAGAGTCAGAGAACTTTGCTTTACAGAAATTCCTTTGAATTCTAGCTTTGGTGTCATAGAGCTTCCCAACTTTCAGTGTCACCATTTATTAGATATTGATGCTATATCTGGGAGCAGTAGTTTCATACAGATATAAGGAATTGAAGCCAAGGAGAAGTTCATAGTCCTGTAATGATTTCACTGCCCTGTGAATTTTAAACATTTTTATATTGTCTTTGGCATATATTATTCAAACCTTATATTTTATATGTTTAAAAGACAGTTTAGCCTACATATAACAATATCTTAATTAACCACAGCTATCAATTTCTATAATGAATGATAAGCACAATTCCTAGATTCAATCCACACAAACATTTAAGTTTAAATATGTAATTCTTAGCAATTATACTCCAATAAAGATGTTAAATAAATAAATAAATAAATACCTACATAAATACAAAAATAAAAATAAATATGTAATTCTTTAAGTTTATTATGTAAGTGCCAAAGAAACCTCTGAGAAACATTGTTAGTAATACCTCCACCTGTAGCCATAAGGAAAAGTTGCATTAACTTTTTTTTTCCATTAGTGTCAGAGCACTTGCAATGGAAACCACAGTGATAACAATGAATCTATTCCACATAATTTTAACTAACCAAGTGTACTGCCTTATATTTTACTTACTCAACAAAGATATATTCAAGGAAATTTAGAATAATTAAATAAAAATGAGTAATCTGAATATGTGTATACTTCTAAAGCAATGGTTACCAAATTTGATCAGGAAGCATCTGAATGTCATGCTGATCAAGGTAGAATATGAATTATTAGGATATTTGATCATATTAATGAGTTGGAATCAGTGCTTCTTAGAGAAACTATAACTCTATTATAGGTACATGGTGCAAAAATCTTAGGCATGAATATATATGACCACATTTATTAACTGTCCAATTAGGCACAGTCACCTTTCTATACGTATTCATAAAATACATATTTTATGATACTTGGACATTCACTTTGTCAGACTCAACAATTATCAGGCATCAGTTTTATAAAGGAAAACTTATTGGTCAAACTGTTAAAAAATCTAATCAAATGTGAATTGGAAGAAAGATTGGCCATATTCAACTAAGCAATGGAACCATTTTCCAAGTTTTCAGCCCACCATTGTATAGTTTGAGAACTATTGCTCCAAAGTCTATATTATGGTTTGTTGATTAATAATCTAAATAGTAGGTAAAGACAGTGACTACATTTCAATCTGTGAATATATAATTTTGAAAAATAGAGAACATAAAAATTCACTCAATAATGTACTTTTTTAAACAAATGCATATTATAAAAATGGTGCTTATTTTGAACAAATGTTTTGATGATGCATTTGCTCTGCAATAATGTATGTGTTAAGAGTCATAAATATAACTGAAATATTAATTTTGGAACGAACTCCGATAAAAATGTTAAATAAATAAAAATATACCTACATAAACACAAAAATAAATAAAAAATAAATATGTAAATCAATAGCTAGCAATTAAAAAAATGTTAAATAAGTCTGACATTTGTTAGATCCCCATGAGTCGATTTGACAATGTCAATTAACTGGCTGACACGGTGCTTTTTCCACTCTGGTTATTTGAAAGGGTTTTTGTGACACATTAATCTCTTTAAGAGGTTTTCCTCTCCCCCTAATCTCCTTGTTCTATTCTGGCTTTTATAGATTTTTTTTCTCTTGTATGTTATATCCTGACTTCTTTTTTTTCTTCTTTGTAAACAGTAAGAATATTTTATCTTTTCTAACTCACAGAGTTGGTGCCAAATTATTTGTCCATGAGGGAATATCCTTAAACACTGAAGTATTATATGTATGTTATTATTATCCTTTTCATTATTATTTAATCAAGCAAAATGCGGTGAATCAGCTGGCTCGCTATACAGATAAAGTGGTTTCTACAGATGTTTCTTCTCAAGCTGATTATCTGTGTTTATCTTTGGGTAATGATAATAATTATATAATTGGCTAATGACATTTATCAAGTTCTTAATATACACCAGACACCACAGTAAGCATTTTTCAAGCATTTACTTAATCTTCACAATAACTATTTGGTAGATACGAGTTTGCATCTGATTTTTCTTTTTAACAGTTGAGAAAGTTAAGACCTAAAGGAATCTAATCACTTGCTGAGGTCATAGGGCTCATAAGCAGACAGAGCTCAGGTTTGCTTGATTCTGGAGGCCAAGTTCTTGTCTATATTATGCGTGCAGTTCTAAAGCACTACCATATAGGATGAAGATCTATAGCTGAGAATTTGAGAAAGTAATAAAATTTTGGCAAAGCTAAACGAGAGTGGGTTCATACTCCAGATCAACACATGTAGATTTAGTCACATTTTCAACCACTACCATTTTTGGCACATAAAAAGATGTGTGTGTGATTTTTTTTTGATATGTGTATAAGCAATGATTAAGCAAATGGTATCTCTGAGTGACCTTAACTTTTCACAAAGAAATTCACACTAATTCTATCTGTACCTTGTTCTCTCCCAATTACAAACCAGATTCTTAAAAATCAGAATGAAAAACAAAAATCCCTAGGGCGATTTAATTTAAGTATTACATGTTTTGTTTTTTAACTGACAACAATATTTCCAAATATCTCTTGCCCCTATTTATCTGTCCACTTAACTTCAGACCTTACAGACATTCTTTACTGGAAAGAGGAATCGGGTTTTCTCTTCATATCTGTGGGAATGTAATACTCCATTTCTCAGGATTCATAGAGATGGAACTTAACATTCTTTATCTTAAAACTTTTGATGATGTCTCTTTGAGTGTACCAACAAATCCAACATCTCTACCGTGCCCTCCGACTTATGTTTCTACATCCTTGCTCTACCCTTGAACCCATCACACCTTCATGCCATTTTCTCTGCTTGAAATACTCTTTATTCTCTGCATGGTGAAGTTATTTATCCTTAAAAGCTCATTCAAAGAGTCTAACCTCGTCCTAACCACCCCCCACCCAAAAGTATAAAGAAGTTTTCTTTTCAGGCTTCTGCAGCACAGAAGCTGGCAGATAATGGGAGGGAAACAATGATTTATGGAATTGTCAACTTCATTAAAAATGAACTAGAGACTGATCTACCTGTCAGGAGGCCTCCTCTCTTAGAAAATTTAGAGCTCCTTGTTTAAATTTCAAACACTCATTCCCCTTGTGGCTATAATTGGCTTGGACAAGCAATAGCCAAATGAACATATGTGGACAGTAGATGCCAAATAATGCAATTTTATTGAAATATTCATGTGGCTTTTTTGTTGGCGGGAGAGTATACTGTTATCTCACCATATACACTTAGTTCGAAAAATGCAGCATAAGGAAAAAACCAGATCCCATCTGCCAGACAAAATAGCTATAAAGTGGAGAAATCAGGTTTTTAATGAATCCATTGAGAGTAACTTGAGTTATTTTTTAATGTAAGAGCAAATAAACTCTTGAGCAGAGCTGCATAGCCATGTAGTATTCTTTTAATTTATAGCTAGGCCAAATCCAAATCCTGGTTTTAGCTAAATTAGAATGTTCCCAGAAGAGAGAATGATTAGACAATACAAATGAGCTCTAAAACCTGGCTCATTGTCTAAGGGGACTAGATTTCCACCCTCAATTCAAGACAAGTAAACATTTCTCCATATATTCATGAAACTCACTGCACAACTTGGCTGGATTTTTCTGTTTTCTTTAGCACATGTCCACAAAAACAAGAGCTCTTCCATATTCCACTCTGATGGAGTGTGGGAGAAGATCAAACACCTGTTCTTTCTTCTTTCTTGGCCAATGTTGTCTGTCTCCATTTTCAGACTCCTATTTTAATGAGTGCTTTTTTTCTACTAATAGACTCATTTGAAATATAACTCATTCAGTTGATTTTAATGATTAACAAAGAAAGATTCTTTAACAACAAGGTCCCACTGTATAGCACAGGGAACTATATTCAGTATCCTGTGATAAACCATAATGGAAAAGAATATGAAAAAGGATATATATATATATATATATATATATATATATATATATATATATATATCTGAATCACTTTGCTGTACAGTAGAAATTAACACAACATTGTAAATCCACCATACTTCAATAAAATAAATTTTAAAAAATAAAGATTCTCTATATTGATAAAACTTAATTACAATGTACATTGTGTAAAGCAAGACATTGTAAGCAATCAGAGGTATTTGGGGTTTGTCACTATTGAGAGGCACTGTTTTCCTTAATACTTCACAGCATGGAGAAGAACTCTGCAGAAACATGACTTCGAATCCTTCATTTGTCCTGTCCCAATTGAGTATCTTGGACTGTAGTTTAACATGCCTGTCTCAGGAAGGGAATAACTCAACTCAGGTCCCATCTGTTTTACAGGCTGATGTGGGCGTGTTCATGTTATCATCATGAAGCCCTACAGGTCGTTTGCGTAATTACATATGAAGGCATTTACAAAATTCTGTGCCTCTTAGAGTCAGGAAACCTTAGGCTGTTTCCCAGCTCTACCTCTGGGCAGCTGGGTGATCAAAGCAAAATGCTATCTGTTAAACTACATTTTCCTCACCTGGACAGAGAGGGAGAAATTTCTTCACTCAAAGTTAATGAGATGTCTAAATGAAAACAGCACAGTGCCTGGAACACATAGATACTCAATAAATACAAGTGGAGTTCGGACTAAGTAGTATAAGAAAATCATCTGAATCATCTCTCTAGGACTTAAGTCTTTGAGTAGAATAAGTATAAATATCGAAATTGCCCAGAATTTTACATATATATATTCTATTATTTTTACTGGAAGATGAATGGTTATTGGTATTTGTAACAATGTTTCTAATACTATTTGGCTGGTTCCTAAAAGAATGGTGTTACAGAATATTTGCTTCCTATCTGGGGCTGACAAGAGGTGAGGATATCACACTCACTGGGGATCACACAAAGGGCCTCCTCAGCTAGGGGGCTGGGATGTCTGGGAAGGTGAATCAGAGAATGTCTTGTGCCATTTTTGAGTAAGATGGTGTGGAAACTGATGGCATAGCGAAAGGGATGGATAGCATGCATCATGTCTAAATGTGTAATCAGATGAGTGATAGAAATCTGAGCCCATCTTATTCTTTCTGATTTGTCTTAAGCCCTTACAAACCCCAAGCCAAGTGAACCCTGCCCTGCCATTATAATACAAAACACATTATGGTAAATTAGACAAGTCACTATATTCTGTCACTTCTGTTCTTTAAATTGGAGGCTTTATCATGAGGAATTTACTGCTCTTTTAGAATTGTTCTCAAGGGCGATTTGCCCCTGTGACTCCCAGCACAAGTCAGCATCTCCTGTCAATGTGGGAGGGAAGTGGGAGCAGGGTGGGGGAAAGAAAAATGAGGAAAAGAAAAACTAAGACTCCTGACCTCTAGAGTGTTGGGCAAATATGTTAGCAGTGTTTAAAATAATAGAATCCAAGGGTTGAAAAGACCTTAAAAACCCCATAGTCTTAGTTCTCACTCAGTGAAGCAATCATTTTTATAACCATATGTCTGATATCCATCCAACCTCTTCTTGAATGCCTTCAGTAATTCTTGAATATCAATCTGTTCCGTTGTTACCAGAAATGTCTTTTTTAAATTAAGACAGGTGCTAAACTCCATAGAACTTCTAGTCTTTAGAAAATGTCTTGTTATTCCTCTACTTGACAGTCTTTCGAAGGGTTGAAGCTAGCTTTTGTTTCATTACTCTTTTTTTCTCCAGGTGAAAAAACATCAGTGCTTTAACTGCTCCTGATATCCTCTGCTAACATCCTCTGAAAGTGCCCCAGATAAACAGTGAGTCCTTTTCATAATTACCGAAGCTATAGCTGTTGTTTAAAATAAATGATTATATAAAACAGTTTTTTCTGAATACTTAAGTAATAATATTCATTGTGTCAAATCACCCATAATGTCACCCCAAGATAACCACTGTTTACATTTTCATGTGCTTCTTTTCATCTTTATATACTTTATATCATATTTATAGAATGGATTATATACAGAATTTCGAACCCTGCTTTTTTTCTAATGTTATGTTTGAACAATTTCCTGTCTCCTTAACACTCTTTGAGAAGATGTCTGCAGTAATTCATCCTAAATCTAGCATTCTAAATTCTATCTTGATAATATCTTCTTCTTGACCCCTTGACCCTAAGTATCTGCAGAAATTCTTTTTGAAGCACTTTGTCAACATCAAGACTATGGCTATAAAGACTTGAAGCACTTGGCAGGTAATCATTGATAACAAAACACTTCAGGTACAATAGAAAGCCAGTGTTTTTTTGTTTAGAAAGTTGGTTGAAACTGAGAACACTTCTCTCTCCTTTGTTGACCAAGTCTTCCTTATTGAAAAGACACTTCTGAAGCAGATAAAGAAATTTACACTCTCTATTCATAAGGTATTTAATCTTTGTATTCTCATGATGACACTGAGAGCCATTAGCCAAGGAGACTCTCTCCTGATGACAGAGGTGGATCCCCAGTGAAAGGAATCAAGTGAAGGTAAAGCAGCACAAGGCTTTGTAACCATAGTTACTTTAAGTCTAAGATTATAAACGTATTGTTTCCATTATGAAAGATGCATTAACATTCCTGTTTGTCCAGTCTTAGAAACCTCGTTATCACGGCTAGCCTGTTTACTTATTTATCTCATAAGGGATGGCTAGGCTTAATTAACACTTAAACATTAACCTTGAAGATATGTCCTGGGAGTGCCAGAGAGGGGGGATAGAATTCTTTGAAAATGGGATGGAGTAATCTCAAAGAAATGCTGAAATTCTGAGAGAAACAAAAACTTTATCTTATGAGCCTCTTGAAGAATTTGCTCCTACCAACTCAGAAGATTCTAGAAATGACCACCTATGTCATTATACATGCACCTGAATGGGGGGACTTTGGAAAGTAATCCTTCAAAAACAAGATTGCTATATACTTTGCAGCTAATCATTCATCTAGTTGTAGCAGATGTTTTCTTGTAAGTGGTAAAAAAAAATATTCCCAGTAACCACTGAAATGATTCACGTATTCATAACAATGAAGTAGAATGTTCTTTAATGACTAGGCTGTCACCACATTTAGGGAAATTGCTTCCTCAGTTATTTTCTCCCTTTGTAGCAAACATCCTGAAAACCATACTGTACTATCATTTGCATGAGAAGTTGGCTATTGTAAACCACTATATCAATTATGGAAGTATTGTAGTGTTGCTATTTCCATGGGGATTTTTAAAGAAAGGATACCAGTATGAGTTGTCTCTAACCATTTATAATAAATTTCCAGGGTTAGGAGTTTTCAATTGGCTTTTCAAAAATATTATAAATTCTAGTGTTAGACTTTTGAGATTTGAGATCTTCTCTAAAGTTTCTTTCTGCCTTGTAAAGCAAGGAGAAACTTAACTTTCACTCAGAACAGGACCATATTAGTCAATATGATAACCCTCCCCAACATGACTCCTATGCAGCCTGCAGAATTTAGCTTTAACGTAACTTTCTCAAAGGAACCTCCTGTTTTGCTGTGCTAAGTTAACCAACCCACGACCCCATTACCTGATCACATTTTACACCCTCAGTACCCTAAAGTTCTTCATGTAACTTAGCACACTTTTAATGCTCACTCAGTACCTGTCTTCTCCACCAAGTTTAAAACTATATCAAAACAGGGACCTTATCTATGCTTTCTCAGTGGTGTTTCCTCAGAACCAAACATAGCGCTTTGCACGTGGCTGGCCCTCCATAAATGTTTGTTGAAAGAGTAAAATCGAGGCATTACATATACCTAGAGTTTTTGAAGCATGAACTTTTCTATAATACCACATTACTAGTTTTATATGAAGAGTATATCATACTTTGGAAGGCAAAATCTAGTACATCTGAATTGAGGCATGCCCATGGTTAGTGACACAGTTTGCCACCTTGGGGGAAAACTCAAAGTTATTTCCCTCTCACTCTATTCTCTATTCTGCCTCAGGAGGAAGATAAACATGAAGAAAGGGCAGTATTGGGTCATGCCCAAAGGTACAAAACCCTCCATGTGACGATAAAAGAGGTTAAAACATCTTGTGTTCTGCTAGTAAATTTTCTTTGTAATTAGGAACCAATTTTCACACTCTTGGTAACTGAGAATACATGCTCTAGTAGAGAGAAATTGAGACTCTATGATCAAAGGAAACCTTTAAAAAGTATATATTATTATTTCTAATTATCTGGACCAGAATATTTGCTTTTGTACATCAAATAC
Source organism: Aethalodelphis obliquidens (assembly GCF_003676395.1). Lineage (NCBI taxonomy): Eukaryota > Metazoa > Chordata > Mammalia > Artiodactyla > Delphinidae > Aethalodelphis > Aethalodelphis obliquidens. Next base: position 97,017,603 of record NW_020837945.1, on the reverse strand, counting down.
TAGTACTGTTTTGTTTTAAATAGAAATTATATAGTAAAAATTTTAAATTATCCTCTTTGTAGAGTCTCTCTATTTTCAGAGTATTGAAATAGTTATTCCAGTCTGAAGAGAAGAGGCAAATCTCCTGTGCAGAAGAATTTCAAAAAATGTCCGTAGATACTCTACCCCAAAGGAGATGGAGCATAACTTCCCATTACTTAAGTATGGGCTGTGCATAGTGACTTCTTTCCAAAGAATATAGTATGAAAGGCAGGGGCCAGGAATAACTTAACAGCAGAGAAATCTGACAAACACTTCTCATGTAGGTGAACATCAACAGGGATGTCATGTTGGTAGTCTGTACCCTTGATATTATGTGATGAAAACGATACCGTACTTCTGTGGTCTTCCCTCTAAAATGCAACGTCACAGCCTAATCATGAGAGAAATATCAGTTAAATTCCACAAAATAGCTGACCAGTACTCCTCAAAGTGATCAAGGTTATCAAAAACGAGGAAAGTCAGAAATTGTCACAACCAAGAGGAGCATGAGGAAACATGACAATGTAGCATGGTATCTTGGATGGGATAGGACACTAGGTTAAAACCTAGGAAATCTGAGTAAAGTGTGTGCTTTAGTTAATAATAATGTATCAGTATCAGTTCATTCGTGGTAACAAGTGTACCCTACTAATGTAAATGTCAATAGAGGAAGCTGTATGGAGGAATTCTCTGTAGTACTTTGTAATTTTTCCTTAAATCTAAAATTGTTCGACATTAGAAAGTTAATTTTTTGTAATGACTCTTCAAACCTTGGAAATTTTACTAGATTAAAATTCTTATGGTCATAATTTGAATTCTATTTTCTACAGTTGTTCTAAAAAGAATATGGACTGTATTAGCTTCCTAGGGTTGCTATAACAAAGTACCACACACTGTGTGGCTTTAACAACAAAATTGTCTTATAGTTCTGGTGTATAGAAATCTGAGATCACAATGTTCAGCAGGGCTGGTTCTTTCTGAGGGCTGTGAAGAAACATATGTTCCATACCTCTTGCCTGGCTTCTGATGATTTGCTGGCCATCTTTGGCATTCCTTAGCTTGTAGATATCTCAACTTGATCATCTCCGCATGGCATTATCGCTGTGTGCATGTTTGCTTCTGTCCAAATTTTTGTTTTATAAGAACACTAGTCATATTGGATTAGGGTCTTCCCTAATGACCTCATCTTAACTTAATCATCTCCAAAGACTCTATTCTCAAATAAAGTCACATTCACAGGTACTAGAGGTTATGATTTCAGTATCTCTTGGAGGAATACGCTTCAACCCATAACGAACACAGCCTTTGAATTCTAAGTGTTTGTTCATCTAGGAAGTCACCTCACTCATTGGATGACCATATGAGAGGGGTAGGGTAAGGATGGTACTAAAATTTTCTTCTAAGGCTGTATCTGCTACTTACTGAAAGTGATCCTGGAATTAACTAACTACTGACCCTTTTATAGGGCCAATCAGATTCAGTCTTTATTGCATTTGAGTTGATACAATCATAGCTAAATCTAGAAATGTAACTTTTAGCTACTTATTTTTTTTTTCTTTTTTTTTTTTTTGCGGTAAGCCGGCCTCTCACTGTTGTGGCCTCTCTCGTTGCGGAGCACAGGCTCCGGACGCGCAGGCTCAGCAGCCATGGCTCACGGGCCCAGCTGCTCCACGGCATGTGGCATCTTCCCGGACCGGGGCATGAACCCTGCATCGGCAGGTGGACTCTCAACCACTGCGCCACCAGGGAAGCCCTTAGCTACTTCTTAAATTGATAAGAATTTTTAAGCTCAAATGGATATAAGTACATCGGACTTGGATGTGCATACTTCTCTCTTCTTGACCCCACTCCATCTTCCCAGCTTCCAACCATGTTCAATAGTCAAAGTGTTCAAATATGATTATAAAGCACAGAAACTGATCAATCTTAAAGAATTTTTCAAGACATAGTTCCAAGAAATCTGCTCAGCCCAGCCAAACCTTTTGAAGTTGATCTGTTGGTAGTCAGGAGTAAATTATAGACTCCTCAATCGACCAGACTTATAAACCCACTTATGTGGTTATTTATCCTGTCTCCCTTCAGACCTGTTACAGTGGATACACTGCTATTACTTCTTTTAAGACTAATGTATCAATTTGAAATTCAAGTCACATCACTTCAAAGAACCACAAAATAAACAATATAAATAAGTAAAATATGTACTTTAGACAGTGTGTTAGATAGTAATAATTGTTAAGGAGAAAAATAAAGCATGGAAAGGCAATATGAAATGTTAGACTTGGAAATTCTAGATAAGGTGTGCAGGAATGGTCTCATTGAGAAGGTAACCATAGAGTAAAGAACTAAAAGAAATGGAAATTTAGACGTGGATATCTGCAGGGAGACAACCAATAACGTCCTGGGCAGAGGGAATAGCTAATGTGAAAGCACTAAGGAAGGGGCATGCCTGGCATGTTCGAGGACAAGGTAGATGAAACAGAGAGAATGAAGGGAAGAATACTGAGATGACATCAAAGAGCTATCAGGAGCTAGTGGGAAGCAGCCGCATAGCACAGGGAGATCAGCTGTGCTTTGTGACTGCCTGGAGGGGTGGGATAGGGAGGGTGGGAGGGAGGGAGACGCAAGAGGGAAGAGATATGGGAACATATGTATATGTATAACTGATTCACTTTGTTATAAAGCAGAAACTAACACACCATTGTAAAGCAATTACACTCCAATAAAGATGTAGAAAAAAAAAAAAAAAAGAGCTATCAGGGAACCAGATCCTTTAGGAGGTTGTTCAACATACTATTTTGGTTTTTACACTGAGTGATGTGGAAATCCATTGAACTGATTTTGAAAAGAGGAATGATAGGAAAATAATTATGTTTTCTGGGTAGAGAATAAATTATGGAGAACTAGGGGCAGAAAAATGGAGACTAGTTAGGAGCTATTGCATTAATCCAAGCAAGAGAAGATGGTGTTCAGGATGTCAAGTAGAGTGGGAAGAAGTTGTTAATGTTTGATGTAATTTCATGCAGAACAAAGAGAATTTGCTGATGCAATGGATGTGGAGAGTGAGAAAGAGAAGAGAAAAAAAACAGCATGATTTATGAAAGAATTATATTACTCTTTGAGATAGGAAGGACTACAGAAAGAGCTAGAACTTTATTGGGGAAAGACAGACATCAGGTCAGTTAAGTTTGAGATACCTATTAGATTTTCAAGTGGAAATGTCAAGTAAGCTCTTGGAGAGTTGAGTCCAAGATTTAGGGGAAAAGTCCAGGTGGGAGACATAGAGCTTTGAGCCATTAGCATATAGATGGTATTTCAAACCTTGAGACTGGATGAGGTGATCTAGGCAATGAGTGTAGGAAGGAAAGAGAAGTGGTCCAAGGACTGAGCCCTGGATGTTTCAGCATTTCTTAATTTTCATTCTTCCTCTGATGTTTGGCATTGCTCTACTGTACGTCAAACTTAAAAAGCTACAGTAATTAAAAGAGCGTGGTATTGGCTTATAAAGATATAATGAATAGAATCAAGATTCCCATCAACAGACAGATGCGTATATGGACATGTGATTTACAACTACAGTGGTACTGTAATAGTGGGGAAATATGGTCTTTTCAATAAAAGATACTGGGAAACTTGACTATGAACAGAAAAATTAAAATAAATTTGACCTTATTTCATATCATACAAAAACATCAATTCCATATGTATTGTAGACTTAAATATGAAAGATAAACAGTAAAGCATCTAGAAGACAATTTGGAGAATATATTCATAATCTTATTATAAGTGAAAACATCTTAAATGGGAAACAAAGCACTAACCATAAGGAATTATTGAGGATATATACTAAAATTGAATATTTCTGTTCATCAAAATATACCATTAAGACAGTTAAAAACTAATCACCAAGAGGAGAAACATGCTTTCAACACGTATTGCCAATAAAGAGCTTTTTTCCAGATTATGTAAAGAACTCTCACCTAGGAGTAAGAAAGAAGCAGACAACCCAATAGAAAAAAAGAACAAGAGAACTGAAAAGGCACTACACACTCAAATACTGTGGCAGCAAATATCCAGTAAAAATACGGAATATATGAAAAGATATTCAAACTCACTAGTAATCAGGAAAATGCAAATTAAGATCATCTAAAGAATGACTAAATTTAAAATTACTGATGATAATAAATGTAAGGGCCAACAGGAATTCTCACACACTAGTACTGGGTGATATAGTACTACAACTACTTTGGAAAAATGTATGTACGAAAGCTGTCCATATTTTATGACCCCCTAATTTTACTCTTTAATATGCGCCCAAGATAACGCAAAACGTGCATACCAGGAGACATGCACAAAAATGTTCACAGCAGCATCATTTACCATAGTCAAAATTGGAAAAATGTCCTTTAAAAGTACGGTTAAATAACTTGTGGCATCGTCATGAATGGATGGATGTAATTGTGAGTGAAAGAGGCCAGGAATAAATAAATAAATAAATAAATTTATATACAGTATGTATGTATGACTCAAAGTTAAAAACAGGAAAAACTGGAGTGTTTAACAGTACGTGCTTTGATGGTATTAAGAAAGGCAAGGAAATCATTAGCCTAACATTCAAAGTACCGGTAATGTTGAGGGGGAGGGAGTGAGAGAGAGGAGGCACAAAGGGGCCTGCTGGGCACAGATAATATTTTATTTCATGGTCATGATGATAGTTACATGGGTATTTGCTTTGTGATAAATAATAATTGCACTTTCAGAAAAGAAAAAATGATTGAATTAGGAAACTAAAAGCTCAACTACAAATTTTTGTTTCATTTCCAAAATTATTTTTCTGTTACAATTCAAAGAAAACCATATTTTTGTTATAATTATTAACAGGCTTGTTAAAAAAGCCTGCCTACTGCAATGATGTATTGTATGTTTCTTTTGATTTTTATGCTTGAGTCAGCTCTAGAAATTGGTAGAGCACCATAAAAGAAAACAAAAGAGGGACACAGAGCAACATGATCATATCAGACCGAGAAGAAGAGCCTGTGATCAGGGAGAGCAAAAGTTTTCTCACTTGACAGTCTGATTGATAGGTACTCTGATTGATCTTGAACCCACTAATGAGCCAAAAAAGAAAGTATTTTGTAATCGATTATTAATAGCTACTCTCTTAGTCCATACAGGATGCTATAACAAAACACTACAGACTGGGTGGTGGATAACAACAGAAATTTATTTTTCACAGTTTTGGAGACCTGAAGTCCAAGATCAAGGAACCAGCTTGATAGCCTTCTGATGAGGACCCTATTCCTTGTTCATAACCAGTGACTTTTCTCTGTGTCCTCACATGGTGGAAGGGCTACGGAGCTTTGTGGGGCCTCTTTTATAAGGCACTACTCCCATTCATGGGGGCTCCACCCTCATGACCTAGTTACCTACCAAAGTCCCACCTTCTACTACTGGGCATTTGGATTTTAATATGTGAATTGGTGGGGAACAGATTTTCAGACCATAGCATCTACTATTAGTAGATATTTGCTATATTTTTCCTAAATTATATAATTCCCAAGAAACAAATTAGCTCTAAATCCTACTAAAAGATAAATTTGGGGAGGTAATAGTTCAATTAAACCTGAGCTTAAATAGAAGTCCCAAATGCTGTGATATAAATTTGGCTTTGCATTTTACCTTCTGAATAAAAAGACAGTGTATGTATTTTCAGTGTGTGTGTGTGTGTGTGTGTGTGTAAGGAACGGAGTTGGGTGGGATGTGAGGTGGAGAATGACTTCTCACTGACAGGAAAATCATTAAATACATTCTCAGCAGAGAAGAGAGTTTATGTAAAATTGACTCGGAGCACAAAGACTTCTCTTAGCATAATCCTTTATATTTGTATTTAGAAAGTGCTTAGACTTAGGATAAATATTGGAAAATACTTGGGAAAAATATTGGAAATAGTACCAATTTAAAATCAGAGCCTTGGTTTCTAATTTCAGTTATGTCACTAGTTAGGTATGTGAACTTGTGCAAATTACTTTTCTTCTCTGGACCCCTGCTTCTTTACCTGTCAAGTGAGCAATTAGGACTACATGGTCTCTGCATTTCCTTCCACCTCTAATAGTCTGTAATTCTGTGATGGAGACCGTTCGATTAGGTGGAAAAACCGTGAGCATTGGTGTCAGACCTTTGTGACACACAGTGTCTTACTTAGCCTGTCTGAACCTCATTTTCTCATCTGTAAAATGGGGGTGAGTATATCTACATCCTTTGATTGTGAAAGTTAAAAAGAAATGAAATTGTTAGTCAACCTGGTGCTTAGATGTTAATGAGCTTCCAAAAATGTAAATTGTAATTCGGGCTGAAATCATCTGCATAAAACTATCTCACCTACCTCAGACTCCAGGAGTTCCCCTTTCTTCTGATCTCAGAACAATTAGCATCTGGGTTAACCATTTGCTAACCCATCTATCATGTGACAGCTCTTCCATTTATGTCTTAAATATTAACTAAATATTATATTACATTACTAGTAATGATAATAGTGGCCATTTACCTATCACTGACTATGTGCCAGGCACTGTGCTTGGTAATTGCATATAATCCTCACAGCAGCAGTGTGAAGTAGATACTTCCTTGCTTGAGGGTTAGGGCCAGATCATATTTCATTAAATACCCACACAGAGCCGAGCACAGCACCTTGAACTTGGTAGATGCTCATTACACATATTTTTGATTGCCTGAAATATGGCAGTGGGTCCCCTGCATCTCCCTCTAATGTATGTAGTTATTTGATTTATAAGAAATTTCTGTCCCTGACTGTGGTCAGCTATTGAATTTATGTTTGACAAGAAAACCATAGAGTTTGGCAACTCTGCAGTGATAGGTGATGTGTGATTCATTTGGGGAAGAATAGACATTTTCTATTCAGACTCTGAATTCCTTATGGTTCTTATGGTCTTATGGTTAGTTAATCATGTCTATAGGAATGCATGACTGAGCAGACAGATTCAAAGGTAGGAGACTTTAATCAATTACTCCATTGTATGTTTCCAGATATCATCTTGTCGCCCACTGGTAATATTTTCTATACCCACTGCTCAAATGTATGAGGTGAATACAGTCTGGAAGTGATACAGGAAGCAGGGTACAAGCTGGAAGCACTGGGTACCTAAGATCCAGAACACTGTGACCCTTCAAAGCAACCAGGAAATTCCCCCAATAAGTCACATCTTTCTGTATCCCAAGGAAGCTGCCTGGCTTGGCACACAATGGGAGATTCATGCGAACACGCCCTTCTCCAAAGAAACTCCAAGGAAGGAATCAGAAATGGTTCTGGAAGCTTCTCAGCCACAGAGGGAGCAGGGTGAGAGCTGGCAGAAGTCACAGCTGCTGCTCTCAACCCTTGCTGCCAGGAGGCTGGCACAGCAGTTCCTCCTCAAGTAATTACTCTTGGCCTCCTTAAAATACCCCCAGGTTCCCAGTGGATGTTTTTCTTCACTCTCCCCATGAAATCACTGGAATCTGGGCAGTGATGGGGGCAGGGGACTAGTATGGTAGGTACTGAACAATCCCAGTTTCACCGGTGGGAGGAATGGCCCTGTAAATCCTTTCCAAGAGGGCCCACCAAGGCCTTCAGAAAGAGGAGGCAGCCAGTGACATGAATATGATTATTGTATGGAGCAAAATGTGTGACTCCTGGGGCTGTTAAATCCAGCAAAAGTGAATGCTACAGTTAAGCCATATCCCTGGGGAGCACTAACCCTGAAGCAGACTTATTAATTAGGGCTTCTGAGGGGCACAGCAAAGACAGGAGTGGGGAGAACTTTTTTAGTTACAGAGACAGAGCTCCATTCTAATCTGCTTCTTTCTATGGGGGCAACTCTTGTGTCTCTTTTTTGTTTGTTTGTTTTAGACCAAACAGTTTGAGCTGCTTGCTTACCAGATCCCTGTCATGCCAAAGAACATTTTCAATTCAAAACGAGAGCAGAAAAAAACTTTTTTAAAATGAATCAGTAGGTGGAGCTCTTTCTTTTTATTTATTTTTCAATCCAAGGTCCCATTTTTAGTGAGGGACACAGAACTTTTAAATAAAAAAATAGGCATTTTAAAAATGAAAACACATATACGATGTGCTTTCCTAATTGAAAGGGTATATTGTGAAATCATTACTGTCACAGAACATTTGCGTTGCATGCGAATGCTTAAGCAAAGAAAATATATAAACCTAAAATGACTTTAGCAATTTGAAAGTGATAGTGGACATCTGTGTTCAATAACTTTTTGCTGGTAACTGGTGTTTAATATTTCATGTCAAATCAAGAAGAGTGATAGAAGGTTTGCGAACACAGAGATGGCTGGCATTTTTGCAACACAGCCTGCCCTTTGTCATATTCACCATAAAGAAACCTGCTGTAGTGAGGGTTGAAACTGCACCAGAGTGACTCCTTTTTTGGAACTTATATAAACTTCCAAAATACACGGGGCTCTATTTTCCTTTAGAATGATGTCTATAAGAAAAAAAGGTTAAAGAACTTCCAAAGCTTATTATTTATTTAAGAGAAAAAGGGGTGTGTGTGTGTTGGGGGTAGGGGGTTCTTGAAAGAAATTACAGAAGAATAAATCATCTAGAACAAATCTTACCTTTGTGTTTTCGTCAATCCTGATTCTTTCCTAGTTGGTGTGCGGTGATGTTTAGGAGTTTGGTTGCCAATAGAAACATACCTTCCCAAGGCTTACAATGAAGTATGTCTAGATAGTATTTTAATGTTTATTTAGTTGAGCAGGATGGGGGTAGGGAGTGGAGAGTAGGGAGCAAGAGCTTTTAACTTTATAATTTTATAATTTCTTTTTCCACATCATTTTAGGCCTAAAATCTTGATTCTAAATGCACATTTGTCTTAGCAACAAATGCGATAAAAGGAAGGACCGAGGGGACAGCATTATTCTTTGAACTGACCACAGGATTAGTACTTAGTGCTGAAAATGGTCGAGTTGACCTTGTAGTCATGTTAAGCCATGCTGACCTCAACATCTTCTATTCAATTCTCAGGAGGCTGGACCCTGGGAACTGCTTTGAGTGGTACATAATAAAAAGTCAAGTAAGAAGCCTCATAGAGTTTGAGATACTCTAGACATCTAAGCACAGTTTGTATTCATGTTGATATAATAGGACTGTATATCTAAGCAAGGACATATTCCCCTTCCCTCCCCTAAAAGTAATGTGGTTTTATTGGGTTGGCCAAAAAGTTCTTTCGGTTTTAAGTAAAGAGACATGTTTTTCATTTTCACCAAGAACTTTATTGAACAACGTATTCATTAACCAAATGAACTTTTTGGCCAACCCAATAGAATGACCAGATCCTTATGCAGATATATGGTCTTTTTCATTCTAAAGAAACTAATTCTAGTCACATAAAAGTAAGATTGGAAAGAATCCAGAAAACTGGAGTAATTTGCCTGTATGATTAAATTCATCTAACTTGGGTTCAAGAAGAGAAATAGGATTATGCAAGTTAATTAATTTTTAATAGAAAAATGACCACCAAAATCTGTTAGAACTAATAAATAAATTCAGTAATGTTGCAAGATACAAAATCAATATATAAAAAATAAGTTGTGATTCTATACCTTAAAAATGAACTATCAGAAATAGAAATTAAGAAAACAATCTATTTACAATTGCATCAAAGAGTATAAAATACCTAGGAATAAATTAACTAAGGAGGTAAGACGATATGTACACTGAAAACTATAAGACATTGATAAAAGAAATTAAAGAAGACACAAATAAATGGAAATATGTTCTGTGCTCGTGTATTGGAAGAACTAATATTGTTAAAATGTCCATACACCCAAAATAATACACAGATTCAATTCAATCCCTACTAAAATTCCAGTGGTACTTTTCACAGAAATAGAACAAACAATTCTAAAATGTGTATGGAACCACAAAACAGCCAAAGCAATCCTGAGAAAGAAAAACAAAGCTGGAGGCACCACACTTACTGATTTCAAACATATTACAAAGCTATAGTAATCAAACAGTATGTTATTGGCATAAAAATAGACATACAGACCAATAGGACAGAATCGAGAGCTTAGAAGCAAACCTGCGTATCTATGGTCAATGAATTTACAACAGAGGAGCCAAGAACATACAAAAAGGAAAGAACAGTTTCTTCAATAAATGGTATTGGAAAAACTGGTTAGCCACATGCAAAAGAATGACACTGGACCCCTATCCTACCCCATAAACAAAAATCAACTCAAAGTGGATTAAAGACTAGAACAAAAGACCTGAAACCATAAAAAAATTTCTAGAAGAAAAAGATTTTTTTGTATTTGACACCAAAAGCAAAGTCAAAAAAAGCAAAAATAAAGATGTTGGACTACATCAAAGTAAAAAACTCTTGCATAACAAAATAAACCATCAACAAGATGAAAAGGGAACCTATAGAATGGAAGAAAATATTTGAAAATAATTTATCTGATAAGGGGTTAATATCCAAAATATATTAGGAACTCATACAACTCTGTGACAAAAAAAGAAAAAAAAAAGAAAAATATTCAATTAAAAAGTGGGTAGAGCAACTGAATAGATATTTTTCCAAAGAAAACATACAAATGGCCGACAGGTACATAAAACAGGCTCAAAAACACTGATCATCTGGAAAATGCAAATCAAAACCAAAATAAGATATCACCTCACATTTATTAGAATGACTATCATCAAAAAGATAAGAGATAAGTGTCAGAAAGAATGGAGAGAAAAGGTAACACTTACGCACTGTTGGTGGGAATATAAATTGGTGCAGCCACTATGGAAAATAGTATGAAGGTTCCTCAAAAACTTAAATAACACTAGCATATGATTCAGCTGTTCTACTTCTAAATATATGTGAAGGAAACAAAATCACTATCTTGAAGAGATATCTGCACCCTCATGTTCATTGTGGCATTATTTATAATAGCCAAGACATGGAAACCACCTAAGTGTCCACTGATGGATCAATGGATAAAAAAATGGAAACAATAATTCCAAACACATAGTGGAATATTATTCAGCCATGAAAAGGAAATACTGGCATTTTTCAACAATGTGGGTGGACTTGGATGGTATTATGCTAAGTGAAATAAGTCAGACAGAGAAAAACAAATACAGTATGATCACACTTAAATATGTAATCTTAAATAAAAACCAAACTCATAGAAACAGAAAACAGATTGGTAGTTGCCAGAGGCAGTGGTAATAGGTGGGGGTAATGGATGTAGGTGGTCAGTAGGTACAAATTTCTAACGTAATATTAATAAGTCCTAAGGATATAATGTACAGCATGATGACTAGTTAACAACACTATGTTGTATATTTGAAAGTTGCTAAGACAGTAGATCTTAAAATTTCTCATCATAAGAAAAAATAAATTTCTAACTATTATGTGAGGTGATGGATGTTAACTAGACATTATGTTAATCATTTCACAATATATACAAATATCAAATCATTATGTTGTATACCTAAAACTAATACAATGTTATAAGTCAATTATATGTTTTTAAAATTTTTATTGGAATATAGTTGATTTACAATGTTGTATTAGTTTCAGGTATACAGCAAAGTGAATCAGTTATACATATACATACATCCACGTTTTTTTTTAGATTCTTTTCCCCTATAGGCCATTACAGAGTACCGAGTATAGTTCCCTGTGCACTACAGTAGGTTCTTATAATTATATCTTAATGAAGAAAAGAATGAAGCAGGTCTACGTGTACTAATTAATCTCGGAAAATCTCAGTAACACAGGAGAAAATAAGTAGATAAAAAGAGTAGGAACATGCTCAGTGATATGATAGAGTCTAACGGCAAACCAGGCTAATTTTGCACCCAGAAATGTATATCTGCAGGCAAAAAATAGGTAACTGGACATAATAAATCACATGGAGAAGGTATAATAAACATCTTACTTTGTTTCAAATTGGCATTAACCAATAATATGATATTTTACATCTTGCTTTATGTTTTGCAAAATTACAATCATCCTGTCACTTGATTGTGATTAATCTCATGAGGATCAAGGAAGTACAAGCATCTTCCTTGTTGGAGACACAGGGAAAAAGATGGCTGAACAATGAATTTTGCCCAAGATTACAAGGAACCTTTGTGAATACATTTGTCCAAAAAGCTAAGCAGCATGGATAGGGCTGGTGGCAGGGACTTCAAAGGCCACAGCCTAATAGCCTGTCTCTTTTGTCTCTTAAGGCAAGAAGCCACAATTCTCCACCAAACTTGGGCATTCAATGTGCAGTATGCAGGGGACCATGCTGATCTCACTGGCAGATGTTAAAATGATAGAAAGAAAAGCAGATAACATACATGGGAAAGTATAGCCTTCTCTTTCTACAGCTGCCAGGGTGATCTGTCTTGGGGGCTTAGTCTGTTTCCCATATATTCTTTAAGTAAAATCCCAGCAATTGTGGCTAGTCAAAAGTGTGAAAGAAAAAAGATGTCATCACTCAAATGTTTCCCATGTAGGGTATGTTTATTAGTCATCAGTCTTATATATCACCATTCAATGGAAAGGTCTGCATTTACAGTAACCATGCGCCCCTTCATTTTCTCCAGGCTGCAACTAAGTCTGGACAATATAAATGCTTCTATAAGCATCCATTTTTAAGCCATTGTAGCTTCTTGCCAAGTTATTGTGGCATTGAAGTCAGGGGAATGAACAGAGCTTTACAGTACAGCTAGAGAAAATGGTATTTCCAGCAACATATCAAAATGCCCCATTTTCCTCTTCATCATCAAAGAAGATCCAACACTCAGTCACAGAATACCATCGTTCAGAAACCCGATTCTCATTTTTTTAGGAGGCTGCTTTAGCTACCTAATTGCAAATTAGCATCAACTACTGCATGTAAAAGAGCTCTGCTTCTCAATTTTTCGTTCCTATTACCTATTTTATTAATAATCACTGTGTTCTTTTCAATTTTAGACATTAACTGTCTTTTAAATAAAAATGAAATGTGTACTTAGTGACTTTGGACTCCAGCATTTGGTTCCCCATAAATCCTGGAAATGACACAGTGTGCACTTTGCCTCTGGTGCACCTCTTCAAAAACCAGAGTTATGCAAGGAGGGACACATGAGAACCAGGGATCCCTATTCCACAAAACCTCCCCAGGTTCTGGGAAGCAGTGGCATGTTGAAAATGACAGAAACGAAGCTGCTTAATCACATGGAATCAAGTGTGTGTGTGTGTGTGTGTGTGTGTGTGTGTGTGTGTGTGTGTGTGT
>NW_020837945.1:96812945-97004291 GCF_003676395.1 Aethalodelphis obliquidens | reverse complement strand
TGTGTGTGTGTGTGTGTGTGTGTGTGTGTGTGTGTGTGTGTGTGTGTATTTGAGTAGGCCAAAAAAAGAACCAAGCCGAGTTTCACTTCTTAGCAGTCTTAAGCAATAATTTCCTGGAATCCAATATTCTCCTCCTTTGTTTACACTTCCATGATAATCCATGATTTCCAATTCTGATTTTATTAGAAGCATGTTTCTCATGTTCTTGATCCCACCCAACTTTTCAACTAATTATGTAATTATAAATTTCTCTTCTCCAAAATGTTCTTTTACCCAATTAAAAAACAAGGTTATTTTAAAATTTCCCTTTTTCCTGACTCTCACTTTTTGTCCTACCACAAACACAAAGTAATTGGGCACATATTTGATCAGCCCATTGCAATCGTCAGAGTTCCTTTACATTGGATCCTTTTAATTATCTCATCGAATAGATAGGAATGGGACTATTCCCCAATTTAGAAAGAAGGAAATAGGCATAAATGTTAAGAACTGTCCATTGCTCGAGTGATCCATGCATTAGAGGTCAATAGTCCTCATTCCTAGTCAACCCATAATGATAATCAAAGCTACTGTATATTGAACAGAGTACCAGGAATTGCAGTCAGTGCTTTACATTCTTTATCTCTTTGAATCCTCATGAAATACTGTAAGGAAGATGTTAGAACCCTCATTTGAAATATGAAGGGGCAGACTTCAGAAGATCAGAATGCTAACCTAAGTCTGCCTAATTCACAAACTACTGGCATAGTCACTGTGCCCTGGAGTCCCCCCATACTTCCAGTCTGCAGGCTAACACATGGACTGTAACATCAGAAGTAACATTGCTGACTTTCTCTCGATGAATATGAATTTTCTTTTTCCCGGGATTCTGATAAATATGACTATGGGAGAAATAAGAGCAAATAGTGCATTTTACTAACCAAGACAAGAGTCTGGCAATGCCACTCACATATTGAGAGGCCAAAAACAAGGCCACAAGAACCAGTTTGGAGGATGAGTCAATTGGCATATGATTCCTGGGTAAGTGGAGATTTTTGTTCTGTATTACGCTCCCCACCCAAAAGAATGCAGTGCAAGTGCATATAATCATAATATAAGAACAAACAGAAGACTGATATGTTGTAAATGCTACTTCTCACGTTGATTTTATCTACTGTCTTCCCTTCACATGTCAACAGACTTACGTGAGAGGGAAGACAGATCCCAAGCTGGGTAAAGACTAGTGCTTTCGGTCACTATGAATCTTTTCAACACAACTGTCTCTAGTTGTTATTTTAATCTAAACTGTTTACTTTTAATTTAATCCATTCAAATGAGACCTTCTTTTTCCTTCCTGGATTTGATTCCAGATCCACAAGCAATTGTTTATTGGTTTGCTTCATCAAGCCCACCTCTGCCTCTATTCTGGTGGAAGAAGAATATCATCTCGTCTTCTCACAACCAATGCAAAGAGCACAGCTTCAAAGAAGGCAGGACATCTTCCATAAAGTGCTTTTGCCATTCCCTTTATTCCTTTACTTTAATATGAAATGATTTTTTTTAATGTGGTTAATTCAGGTGTGAAAATTTAGATCAGAAGCCAAGGCATCTTTAGTAGGTAAAGATGACTGTGTCATTAACAGGGCAGTAAGTCTGAGAAAGTGGTGAAAAAAAATTTGTGTGTGTGTGTGTGTGTGTGTGTGTATGTTTAACCACTTTATTGAGGTATAATTGACATGTAAAAAGTTGAATATATTTAATGCATATAACTCGATGAATTTAGGAATGAGTATAAACCATCACCATGGGACTTCCCTGGTGGCGCAGTGGTTAAGAATCCACCTGCCAATGCAGGGGACACGGGTTCAATCCCTGGTCTGGGAAGATCCCATGTTCCATGGAGCAACTAAGCCCGTGCACCACAACTACTGAGCCCGCATGCTGCAACTACCGAAGCCTGCCCACCTAGAGCCCACACTCTGCAACAAGAGAAGCCACCGCAATGAGAAACCCGTGCACTGCAATAAAGAGCAGTCCCTGCTCACCACAACTAGAGAAAGCCCACGTGCAGCAAAGACCCAATGCAGCCAAAAAATAAATTAAATTAAAAATAATAATCTCTTAAAAAAACAAAAAACCATCACCACCATCAAGGCCAAAGACATATTCATCACTCCTAAAGTTTCTTCTTGCCCCTGTGTTATTATCATTATTTTGTATGGTGTGCTAAGAACACAACATAAAATCCATCTTCTTAGACAATTTAAGTATTGCTATGGTCTTAATGTTTATGTCTCCCCAAAGTTCATGTTAAAATCCTAATGCCCAACGGGATGGTATTAGGAGGTGGGGCCTTTGGGAGGTGCTTAGGTCATGAGGGTGTAGCCCTCGTTAATGGGATTAGTGCTCTTATAAAAGAAGCCCCACTGAGCTCCTTAGCCACTAGGACTATCTGAGGACCCAGCAAAAAGGCACTGGTTATGAACCAGGAAGAGGGCCTTCAAAAGAACGCAACCATGCTGACGACTTGATCTTGGACTTCCCAAAATATCCAGAACTGAGAGAAATAAATTTTTATTGCTATAAGTTATTCAGTTTGTGGTATTTTGTTATAGGAGCATGAACAGATTCAGACAAGTATACAATATAGTAGCTTTGGGCAATACATAATCAATCTCCAGAACTTATCTATCTTATATAACTGAAACTTTGTACCCTTTGACAATTGCCCCACCCCCTGACAACCCCATAGCCCCTGGCAACCACAATTCTACTCCCTGCTGCTATGAGTTTGACTGTTTTACATTCTATACAAAAATTAAATTATACAGTATTTGTCGTTCTGTGTCTGGCTTACTTCACTTAGCATAATGTCCTCCAGGTTCATCCATGTTGTTGCAAATGGCAGAATTTCCTCCTTTTTTAAGACTGAATAATATTCCATTCTACATATATTACACATTTTTTATCCATTCATCCATCAATCGACATTTAGGTTGTTTTCATAACTTGGCTATTGTGAATAATGCTGCAATGAACATGGAAGTAAAGGTATGTTTTCTAGATAATGATTTCAATTCCTTGGATAAATACTCAGATGGTTTGCCAAATCACATGGTCATTCTGTTTTTAATTTCTTCTCAAAACTCTTTTCCATAATGGGTGTACCAATTTAAATTCCCACCAACAGTGTACCAGGATTCTCTTTTCTCCAGATATTGTCCAACACTTGTCTTTTGTTTTTTTAATAATAGCCATCCTAACAGGTCATATTTCACTGTGGTTTTGATTTGCATTTTCCTGATGGTTAGTGATGTTGAGCATCATTTATGTACCTGTTGGCCATTTGTACATCTTCTTTGGAAAAATACCTATTCAGTTCCTCTGTCCATTTTTGAATTAAATAGTTTGGCTTTTTTTTTTTTTTTTTTTTTTGCCACAGAGTTGTATGAGTTCCTTATATATTTTGGAAGTTAACCCCTTATCAGATATATTGTTTGCAATTTTTGGGGCCATTTCACAGGTTGCCATTTTATTTTGTTGTTTCATTTTCTACACACAAGTTTTTTAGTTTGCTTAGTCCCACTTGTGTATTTTTGCTTTTGTTGCCCTTGATTTTTGTATCATGTTCCAAAAAAAATCATTGCCAGGATTCGTGTGAAAGAGTTGTTTCCCCAACATTTTCTTCTAGGAGTGTTATGGTATCAGGTCTTAAATTTACATCTATAATCCATTTTGAGTTCACTTTTATATATGGTGTATGACATGGGTTCAATTTCATTCTTTTGTATGTGGATAATGAGTTTTCCCAGCACCATTCATTAAAGAGAGTATCCTTTCCCCACTTTGTATCCCTGATGTCCTTGTTGAAGATTAATTGATGTATATGCATGAGTTTATTACTGGGTTTTCTATTCTGTTCCATTTGTCTATGTATCTGTTTATATGTGGATACCATATTTTTTATTACTTTAGCTTTGTTATATAATTTAAAATCAGGAAGTGTGATGCCACTAACTTTATTCTTTTTGGTAAAAATTGCTTTGGCTATTCAGGGTCTGTTGTAGTTTCATACAAATTTTAGGATTATTTTTTCTATTTCTGTGAAAAGTGCCATTGAAATTTTGGTAGAGATTACATTGGTAGGTGGCTTTAGGTAGTATGCACATTTTAGCAATAATAATTCTTCCAATCCATGAACACAGGGTATCTTTCTATTTATTTGTGTATTCTCTAATTTCATTCATCCATGTCTTGTCATTTTAAGAGTACAGATATTTTACCATCTTGCTTGAATTTATCCATAATTATTTTATTCTTTTAATCCTATTGTAAATGGCATTATTTTCTTCCCTTCTTTTTCAGATGGTTTGTTGTTAGTGTATAGAGATACAACTGACTTTTATGTGGATTTTGTATCCTATAACTTTACTGAATTTGTTTATTAGTTCTATCAGATGTTTGGTGGAGTCTTTAAGATTTTCTATATATAAGATTATGACATCTACAAACAGAGAATTTTAATTCCTCCCTTACACTTTGGATGACTTTTATTTCTTTTTCTTGTCCAATTGCTCAGGCTAGGACTTTCAGTACTATGTTGAATAGAGTAGCAAGAGTAAGCATCCTCGTCTTGTTCCTGATCTTAAAGGAGCGCCTTTCAGCTTTTCACCAATGACAGTGATGTTAGCTGTGAGGTTGGCATATATGGCCTTTACTATAGTGAGGTACATTCCTTCTGTACCTCATTTGTTGAGAGTTTTTATCATGAAAGGATTTTGAATTTTGTCAAATGTTTTTTCTGCATCTATTGAGGTGATCATGTAATTTTTGTCCTTCATTCTGTTAATGTGGTATATCATTTAATTGATTTGCATATGTTAAGCCATCCTTGCATCCCAGGGATAAATGCAATTTGATCATAGTGTGTTATCCTTTTAATGTGCTGTCAAATTTGGTTTGCTAGTATTTTGTTGAGGATTTTTGCTTCTATGTTCATCAGGGATATTGGACTGTAATTTTCTTTTCTTGTCTGGCTTTGGTATCAGAGTAATGTTGGCCTCTAAAATGAGTTTGGAAGCGTTCTTTACTCTTTAATTTGTTGAAAGAGTCTGAGAAGGATTAGGAGTAATTCTTCCTTAAATGTTTGGTAGAATTCAGCAGTAAAGCCATTAGGTCTTGCACTTTTGTTTGTTGGAAATTTTTTGACTACAGATTCAATCTCCTTA
This sequence comes from Aethalodelphis obliquidens, assembly GCF_003676395.1. Taxonomy (NCBI): domain Eukaryota; kingdom Metazoa; phylum Chordata; class Mammalia; order Artiodactyla; family Delphinidae; genus Aethalodelphis; species Aethalodelphis obliquidens. The sequence continues at coordinate 96,999,084 of NW_020837945.1, read as the reverse complement.
CTCGTTACTGGTCTCTTCTGATTTTCTATTTCCTCATGATTCAATCTTGGTAGATTGTAAATTTCTAGGAATTTATCCATTTATTCTAGGTTATTCAATTTATTGCTACAAAATGGTACACAGTATTCTCTTATGATTCTTTGTTTCTGTAGTATCAGTTGAAATTTCTCCTGTTTCATTGATAATTTTATTTACATGTCTTTGCTCTCTTTTTTTTTTTTTTTTTTTGTGGTATGCAGGCCTGTCAGTGTTGTGGCCTCTCCCGTTATGGAGCACAGGCTCCGGACGTGCAGGTTCAGCGGCCATGGCTCACGGACCCAGCCGCTCCACGGCATGTGGGATCCTCCCGGACCGGGACACGAACCCGTGTCCCCTGCATCGGCAGGTGGACTCTTAACCACTGTACCACCAGGGAAGCCCTCTCTTTTTTAATTAATTAGCTAAGAGTTTGTCAATTTGTTTATTTTATCAACTAAGTAATTTCAAATGATCTGTCTTTGACCTCACTTATTCTCTGCTTGATTGATTCTGCTGTTGAAACTCTATTGACTTTTTAAAATTTCAATCATTGTGTTCTTCAGCTCCAGAATTTGTTTCATTATTTTTTAGTTCCTATATTTTTCTCAAACTTCTCATTTTGTTCAAGTATTGCTTCTGGATTTCATTTAGTTGGTGATAGGTGTAGATTTTTCTTAGATGCCCTTTATCAGGTTGAGAAAGTTCCTATCTATTCCTAATTTGGGTGTTTTTTAATTATGAGTGGCTATGGAATTTTGTCAAATGCTTTTTTCTGCATCTATTTTGAAGATCATATGGTTTTTCTGTTTTATTCTGTTGATATAGTGAATTGCATTGATTGCTTTTCAAGTAGTAAACCAAACTTGCTTTACTGGAATAAACCCTAACATGATGTGTTAACCATTTTTTAATTATTAAATTTGATTTGCTAAAATGTTGTTAAACATTTTTGTGTTGATGTTTATGAGGGTTACTGGTCTGCAGTTCTCTTGAAAAGTCTTATCTTGGGCATAAATTTACTAGTGAATAAATAAATTTACTATCTGAGTCTGTAATTTGGGGGAATTTTTAATTAAAAATATGATTTCTTTCATAGATATAGAACTATTCAGATTTTTCACTTCTTTTTGAGTCAGTTTTGGTAATATGTGGCTTAAAAGGATTTGTCCATTTCATTGACGTTGTCAAGTTTATTATCCCAAAGTTGTTCATAATATTCCCTTATTATCCTTTTCGTATCTCTAATGATGTCACCTGTTTTGGTCCTTATGTTAGTACAGGTTCTCATTAGTTATCTATTTTATACATATTGGTATATATATGTTAATCCCAATCTCCCAATTCATGCCACCCCACCTTTCCCTCCTTGGTGTCCATACATTTGTCCTCTACAACTATGTCTTTATTTATGCCTTGCAAGCCAGTTCATCTGTACCATTTTTCTAGATTCCACCTATATGTGTTAATATATGATATTTGTTTTTCTCTTTCTGACTTACTTCACTCTGTATGACAGTCTCTACGTCCATCCACGTCTCTAAAAGTGACCCAATTTCGTTCCTTTTTATGGCTGAGTAATATTCCATTGTATATATGTACCACATCATCTTTATTTGTTCATCTGTTGATGGGCATTTAGGTTGCTTCCATGACCTGGCTATTGTAAATAGTGCTGCAATGAACATTGGGGTGCATGTGTCTTTTTTTTTTTTTTTTAAGGGCTTCAAATGCTTGGCTTATTTATTTATTTATTTATTTTTGGCTGTGTTGGGTCTTCATTTCTGTGTGAGGGCTTTCTCTAGTTATGGCAAGTGGGGGCCACTCTTCATCACGGTGTCTGGGCCTCTCACTATCGCGGCCTCTCTTGTTGTGGAGCACAGGCTCCAGAAGCACAGGCTCAGTAGTTGTGGCTCATGGGCCTAGTTGCCCTGCAGCATGTGGGATATTCCCAGACCAGAGCTCAAACCCGTGTCCCCTGCATTAGCAGGCAGATTCTCAACCACTGCGCCACCAGGGAAGCCCGCATGTGTCATTTTGAATTATGGTTTTCTCTGGGTATATGCCCAGTAGTGGATTGGCTGGGTCATTTAGTAATTCTATTTTTCATTTTTTTCTTCGATCATTCTAGTTAAAGATTTATCAATTGTTTAAACATTTATCAAGATTTTTTAAACCCAGATTTTTATCTAATTGCTATTATATATTGTTTGTTTTCTATTTAATTTTTCTTGCTCTTATCTATATTATGTTCTTTCTTCTATTTACTATTTTTTTCTTCTTCTATTTACTTTGAATTTAATTTTCTCCTTTTTATTATATTTTCAAAGTAGATGCTCAGATAATTGATTTTTAAACTTTTTCTTCCCTTTATAGTAGCTTTTAAACTATAGTTTTTCCTCTAATAGCAGCTTAAGCTGCATCCCACAAATTTTAATGTATTTTATTTTCATTTTTACTCGGTTCAAAATACTTTCTACTTTCAACTGTGGCTTGTTTTGACTCATGAGATGTGTAGAAGTGATTGTTTATTTTACAAATATTTGGAGTTTATTCATATATTTTCTGTTATTCATTTCTAGTTTAATTTCATTGTGGACACAGAACCATTAGTCTAAATAAATCTATAAGGGTGGTAACTAGACTGTGGCTAATTAGTAATAATATTTTTAAGTAAAGCTAGATACCTGAGACAACATAAAGACTTCTTCAAAAGCATTCATGAGTATTAGTTTCTGCACTAGACAGAGTTCTCAGAGAAACAGAACCAATAGGATATATAGATAAAGAAATATTAAAAATTTTACTTTAAGGAATTGGCTCACATCCTTATGGAGGATAGCAAGAGCAAAATCTGCATGGCAGGGCCAGCAGGTTGGAGATGCAGAAAAGAGCCAATACTACAGATGAAGGCCAAAGTCCTTCAGGCTGGAAACCTAGAAAGGAGCCAACATTGTAGTTAAGTTCTGGGACCATCTGCTGCAAGCCAGGTTTTTTTGTTCTATTCAGGTCTTCAAATGAATATAGCCTATCCACCTTATGGAGGGCAATCTGCTTTACTCAGTTTCCATTGAATTAAGTTTTTTTAAATTAATTTATTTATTTATTTTAATTTTAATTTTTTTGGCTGCATTGGGTCTTCATTGATGCGCACAGGCTTTCTCTAGTTGCAGCGAGTGGGGGTTACTCTTCGTTGCGGTGAGCAGGTTTCTCATTTGCAGTGTCTTCTCCTTCTGTGGAGGATGGGCTCTAGGTGTGCAGGCTTCAGTAGTTGCAGCACATGGGCTCAGTAGTTGTGGCTCACGGGCTCTAGAGCACGGGCTCTGGAGCACAGGCTCAGTAGTTGTGGTGCATGGGCTTAGTTGCTCAGCAGCATGAGAGATCCTCCCACACCAGGGATAAAACCCATGTCCCCTGTATTGGCAGGTGGATTCTTAACCACTGCACCACTAGGGAAGTCCCTTCACTGGTTTAAATTTTAATCTCATCGAAAAACACCCTCACAGAAACATCAAAAATAATATTTGACCACATAACTGGGCACCATATCCTATCCAAGTTGACACATAAAATTAACCATCACAGTCTCAGTCACAAAGTATATATTATAGGTATGAAAATTAAGCAACAAATCCAAATGTATAATAAGTTAAATAACTTATTCCCTTACACCAGGTAAAATGGTAATTTACCCACGGGATTTTGAGCAGTTCTTCTATCCCTAGAGCAATGTCAACGTTGCTAAGATGTTGGTTAGGAAGTGTGGTCATAGAGACAGTAATTCACAGATTGTAGCTAAGAAGTTCGCAGTCCCCACCTATATGGCCCCTTCAGATTTTGTGAGTCTCAGTAGCCTCAGTGCCTTTGTGTTTAGATTTAGAGTTTCCTCAGTAAGCTTAAATGTCTATTGAGTAATGTAATCCAGAACCTTGAATGAGGAGGGGAAAAAGGAGAATAATGCATAGATAAAAGATATAAATTAATATCCCAAAGATCGTAACCAGCCTTAGAAACTTCAGTTGAGTAGATTATGAACTAATTTAGTATTCAAGATGCCATGCATTCACTTATTTATGCATATGTACATTCACTCATTTATTTTTTCAACATCCTAAACATCTATTGCATTTGCCTTACTAGATTGGGTACTAAAAAGTTGACCAAAACAAATTATTCTTGTCTTGAAGCTCACTGGAAGCAGGAGAAGTATATGCAGTACAGAAAAAAATAACCACCAGTGGCTCAAGTCTGAATCCTGGCAGTCAGCCTTGTCTACTCCTTCTCCTTTAATGTTCACATTCAACCATCCCTATTGATTTCACCCCCTAAATGTATCTTGACTTTTCAAACTTCTCTGTCTTCCTGGCTACCACCCTGGTACAAACCGCCATCATCTCTTGCCTGGACTTCAGATGCAACCTCCAAACAGATCTTCCTGAACCCACTCTTTCCCCTCAAATACATTCTCCATGGTGCACAAGGGATCTTTTAAAAGCACAACAGTTCACACAACTCCCCTCCTTAAAAGTCTTCAATGATCTCCCATTTCTCTTAGGATAAAACTCAAAATTCTTGAAATGGCCCACAATGCTCTGTGTGATCCATCTCCTTTCTATCTTCATGTCTTGTCCTTCCCTTCCTAATTCACTCTATACTACCTTTGGCCTTCTCTGTCCCTTGGGTATAGCATGTTCCTTCCCATCTCAGAGTTTTTGCATACTTGTACATATGCTGGCTCCTCTATTTGGATGTTTTCCATCTCCTTTCTTCACTCACCTAGAGTCTTCTCTCTCTCCCCTCCTACCTAACTCACTATCCTTTCAGAGTGAAATTTTGCTTTATCCAGAGGTTTTCTCTTTCCATCCCATGTGACTCAGCTACCTCCAGTATAGCGCTCAGGTCACTTTATGCTAAATTATGCAGCTACAATTATGTATTTATATACCTATCTTACTGTATGTGTCATGTCTTTCTCCATGACCAGACTGCAAGCTCCATGAAGGTAGAGACTGTGTCTGTTTTTTCATTTTTATATCTTAAGGTCCCTACACGATACCTGACTGAGGTCAGAAAGTGAAAAATACCACAAGGGAGGTACAAAAGATTTTGAGTAACTAAGTGGCATAATCCACTTTGTTAGAAATGATGGCATTGGGACTTCCCTGGTGGTCCAGTGGTAAAGAATCCAATGCAGGGGACGTAGGTTTGATCCCTGGTTGGGGAACTAAGATCCCACATGCCGCGGGGCAACTAATCCTGCACGCCACAACTACTGAGCTTGCGTGCCCAAATGAGACAGCCCATGTGCCATGAAATACAGAGCCCACGTGCTCTGGAGCCCACATGCCACAACTAGAGAGAAGCCCGCACACCACAACAAAGAGCCCATGCCACAACGAAAGATCCAGCATGCCTCAACTAAGACCCGATGCAACCAAAAAAATAAAGAAAAGTAAAAGCCTCTTAAAAAAAATAAAAAGTAGCTATAAAAAAAAAAAAAAGAAACGATGGCATCACCTTAAGTCCATCTTGCACTATTCACAGAACCAAAGATTACAAGAGAGATCATATGTTTTCCATTATCTTTGACGTCATGCCCCTAAACAGAATAAGTGAAGTTTGTGTTTGCTATTACCTGGCTTTTCCTACTGTTTTCCTGCTTCTTTAGCATTCTTCTTTTCTCTCATGTTACTCCCGTTTCTCATGTTATGTAGGAAAATGGCCTCATGAAAGTACATTTCCTCTCCTGGAATATTTGCATTTTAAAAAAGAATCCTAGAGGAATTTCCACTCTAGTAATGGAATTTTGACATTATTAGCAAGGGCAGGTACACATGTTGATATCCCTCCAGCTCATGCTTCATGTGCCCACAAATAATACAGATTCTAGGTTGGTGATGGTAACCGCTCTACTTCTCCTCATTCTTGGAATCTTTCTGAATTAGCCATGATAGGCTAACTGAGAACTCCAAATTTTAGTGACTTAATATATGATTAAAGTTTATTCTCAGGCATGCAATAGTCTAATGTAGAGCTCTGGGTTGAGTGGCTCTTCCTGCTAGCTTTCTTCCAAGGAGAAATTCCTATTCCCTTGTGGCTCTGCCCTTCTCTGAGTGCTTAGGGCCTTTCAGATTCAGCCTACAGATAAGGAGAGATGATGCAGAGAGAGAATAGTGGCTCCTTTGTCAGATTTAATAAACCATTTCCAAAAATGGATTACATGAGTTCTATGTGCATTACATTGCCAGGGTGGCTAGGAAATGTAGTCTATCTCTGCCTAAGAAGGAAAGATGAACAGTTTGATGAACAAATAGCAAGTCTCTGCACATCTTTCACTCTAAGGTAAAAGATTATTCCAAGTATTAATTCATCCACTAAAAAGTCCCATTAAGTTCAGATCTATATTCTTATATTCCCCTCGCCCCAGCCTCAGGAATCTGTAATCTTTACACATCTTCCTGTACAGCTATGAACATTATAATTAAAAGTTATTTTGTTGTTATTATTGTTGTTTTGGTATGATAAAGGGTGTGCCTAGCATTACAATAAAATTATTTGGAGCACCATTTGAGCTATATTTCATCACCCCCTTTTATCTAGACTCTGACTATACTGGAGCTTTCAAATAACATTTGAGGAAAAGTGAATAAAAGATATTCTATTTGTAGACTTTTTTCCTGATGTACCTTACTTTGGTAAGAAGTAAAATTATTATATTTACATAGCCACTAATTCCATCTATAATAAGTATTTCACCTAGAGAAAAAATAAAACTTCTATAAAAGGTTTAGCTCTCCATGACTCCATAAAATCCCCCATTTTTAGTGAAAAATAGAATAAACAAGATGAAAGTATAGGCAGATTCAATGAAGACAGAAATTAAAAAGTGAAAATATTTTATAGTCATTGTATCATCGATCCTACCATTTCTTCCCAGTTTAAAAACTTTTTGCTCCAATTATGTCAATCTTTTCTGATTCCACAAAGAACCACCGTTTACATATGAAACACCCAAAGGAAATCCAGTGTAGCAAAAACTGCTGTCACATATGCAGAGCAGAAAACTCAAGAAATAATTATGAGCTGACAAATGTCAACCTTTTGGGGTTAGCCTATTCAATCTTCTCAGTAATTATTTGTACTATTGGGCTCATCCAATTACTATTTGATTAGCCAATCATTGTCATTTTAAGGATGAATTTGATAAATGCTGAATGTCAAATATTCTAGCGAATTTTAATTCCTGAAAAATAAAGCCATGGCTGAACTAGATTTAGTGCCTAATACTTTAAAGTTCTAATTTTTATTTGCTTTCCACAGAGAATTCTTTCCCTTTGTCTACACAATTGCTGATTTACTGCTTCCTTTAAAAATAGGTGAACTGAAACCATAGATAAGTTTCAGATTACATTTATTGAGTTGGATATAAATACTGAATGTACCAAGAAATATCAATTTCCAAAATATCCTTTGTTTCTCTCCTCAGATTATAAGCATAATGATTATTTCTCAAATCTTTTGCAAAAATGGGTTTCTGTGACATGGTTTCAATACTTTCATCTTGATATTTTTTTAAGAGACCATTTTAGAGTAACTGGTTTTTAAAGCAGACAAAAACAGTTGGAATAGAGGGTGGAATCTGATAAGATTTGCTTCTCCTGGTCTAAGAATCATTTTAGAATCCTTATAATAAAGTATTCTAAACATCATAGTCTATTATATTCACCTTCCAAATATCACACTGGATTATACCCATCCATAATTCCCAATTAACTGTTAACAGTTTCAGAGCAGGGAGAGAATCTTAACTGTTGCGTTCCCAGAACCTTGGGCAATGCCTAACACGTAGTAGACACTTGATAATTGTATGGTGAATAAATGAATTAATCAATTTCTATTCTGTTTTTATAAAAAATAAAACAAAGTGGCATGACTCATAATCTGATAAATTGCATCAAACATCTCACATTCCTTTTTTTCTGGGCTACCCCCACCTCCTAACTGCCCAATTCTCAAATTCCACTGCAAAATGTCATGACATGTCTCCTCGTATAATACACATGTGGTCCATAGTAAATGCTAAATAATGTCCATTTACTGAATGAGGGAATGAGGAAATGATGATGCTCAATTAAAAAAAAGCATAATAAATTATGAAAATTTGTGAATAGAGTTTAGATATTGAACTGCTCTTTTGGAAGAGACAGGATGATTGTCATATAAATGGAATTCTACATAGTTGATGAAAATGATAAAAAGATATTGGTAAAAGTATATTTAACCAATTTTTTGATGCATTGAGTTCTACTTTTGAAAATCACATAGATGATTATTCAAATTTCAACTTTTTTGACATCATTAAGAAAAATGTAATGCCTATAACACATAACTGAGTATTTCATTATATAACATGCTGTTCACTTATTGTTTATTTATGATAAATAGTCACTCTAAAGTTATGGAAAATTATTATTCATAATAATACTACCATCATTTATTGAGTGCTTACTATATTTCATACACAACATTAAAACAGCCTCTTAATGAATATCAATTTCTTTCTTCTGAGAATTTGTCTCAGTTATTTGTATGATGTTTTAAGAAAATTCTGTACCCAAGACTGTAAATTTTATGAGGGCAGGAAGTAAAGACATTCTGTTTATCACTACACATCCGGTATTTGGTACAAAAGAGTCACATATATTAGTTCAAACATAGATTTTTCAATAAATAAATGAGTAAATAAATAAATTAATGCTTCATGGTAGATATTACTGTACCCATCTTACTTACAGAAATAACTTAGGCCTAGAGGTTGTAAAAAGCTTGCCCAAGCTCAAATAAGTGTGGAGCCAGAACTTGAGGCCATATTTTTAAAAATCCAAATTCATGCTATTATATGCTATGGTCTCCAGCTCACAATGTTTTTTCTTCTTGGCTTAGTCTGTTCAGGATGCTTAATGAACTACCATAGACTGGGTGGTTTAAGCAATAAACATTTATTTCGCAGAGTGGAGAGTGAGAAGTCCAAGATCAGTGTGCCGGCAGATTGGTACCTGATGAGGGCCCACTTCCTGATTCATAGATGGCCATCTTCTTGCTATGTCCTCACATGGCAGAAGAGGGCAACAGAGCTCTCTAAGGTCCTTTAAAAAGGCCCTTTAGGGCTTCCCTGGTGGTGCAGTGGTTGAGAGTCCGCCTGCCGATGCAGGGGACACAGGTTCGTGCCCCGGTCCGGGAAGATCCCACATGCCGCGGAGTGGCTGGGTCCGTGAGCCATGGCCGCTGAGCCTGCGTGTCCAGAGCCTGTGCTCCGCAATGGGAGAGGCCACAGCAGTGAGAGGCCCGTGTACCACAAAAAAAAAAAGGCCCTTTAGTCCCATTCATGAGGTCCCCACTTTCACTACCCAATTACTGATACTTGCCAAAAGCCCCACTTCCTATTGCCATCACGCTGGGGCTTAGGATTTCAGCATATGAACTGGGGGAGAGGGGAGACACAAACATTTGGTCCATAACACTCCTCATTTATTCTCCAAAAAAAATTATATAACGTGTGTTATTGGTTTATATTAGAGACTTAGACAGAGTTCTCTAAAGAAACAATATGGACTACTAGAAACAATTTTTGAGACATTTCTGGTGAAAAGTAGGGATTAATTCATTGTTCAGCTTTAGATTTTGTTAAGTTAAATATGATAAAATAAGGGTTACAAAGGCCAATGCAGTGCAGGAGAAAAAACATAATAAAGGAAAATAAAAGCAATAACAGAAATCTCAACCTCAATCAATTTTTTAAAAGACTTTAAGAAAGGAGAAAAATAATATATAATCTGGATATCAAAATAAATATGTATATCAACCAATAAATGTCAGTAATCATAATTTTGATTTCTCAGGTAAAAGATTTTTCAGAATTAATTAAGGAAATAAAGCTATATGTAGCAATAGATTATAAGAGAAACACCTAACGCACAAAGAAAGAAAAGGTTGATAGTAAAAGATTTGAAATGACATACCAGGCAAACACTAGCTAAAAGAATTCTGGCAAGTAATATAATATCAGTAAAAATAGACTTTAAGACAAAAAGTTATATTAGGTTACATGCTACAAGAGGGATGAACCTTAAAAACATTACACTAAATGGAATAAGCCAGACAGAAAGAGCAAATATTGTATGATTCTACTTGTACAAGGAATAGCTAAAATCACAGAGTAGACACACTCATAGAAACAGAGTAGAATAGAGGTTATCAGGGGCTGGGCATATGAAGGAATCGGGAGTTATTATCTGATGGGTACACAGTTTCTGTTTGGATTGATGAAAAAATTCTGGAAATGGGTGGTTGTGACGGTAACAAAATATTGTGAATGTACTAATCCTACTGAATTGTACACTTAAAAGTGACTTAAATGTTTTTTCAAAGTAAATGCATTCAAAGATTTTTTTATAGCTCTACTAGGTATAGACAGGATCATTACCTAATACTAAATGTTCAATTCGTATAGAAAGATACCACTTGGATGAACCTAATAAAATTACCTCAAAATATATAAAGAAAAAAAATGAATAGACATCCAGGTAAAATTGATAAATCCATTTTCATAATGGGAATTTCAACATACTTTTAATCATTTTGCTAGGTCAAAGCAGAAAAAAAATAATATAGACATAGAAAAGTTTTAGTAAGCTTAATGTAGTAGAAATATACATTATACTATATCCTAAATTATAGCATATACATTCTTCTCAAGCACATTTATAGTATTTACAAAATTGATTGCATTTATATTAGGCTATAAAGGCAAGCCTCAACCATCCTAGTTTGTACTCAGGAAGAAAATAAAAAGAAGTTAAAGACATCAAAAAGGAATTAATAACACCAAAAGAATCTGAGTTGTTGAGGATAATATGAGTATATAGAGCAAGTTAGCAGAATATTAAATTAAAATACAATAATCACTTGCATCATTATGGAATAGAAACAAAGAATAGAAAATGTGTATTTTTATAAAAGTCATTTGTAATAACAATAAAACATATAATTTATCGGGGGAATTCGAGCAAAAGACATGCAGGACTTAATAATATTTTAAAACTTTATCCAAATAATTTAACCAAGACCTAAATCAATGAAGAGATGTTTTCTATGTAGATATTGTCACTGTTGTAGAGATATCATATGTCCCCAAACTGATCTATAGCTTTAATACTATTCTAATTAAAATTCTAACAAGAGTTTTATGTAGGATTTTAAAATCAGATTCTAATATTTACATAGAGGAGAAAAGAGCCAAGATTGGTTAAGACATTCATGAGGGAGAATAATAAAGAGGGGTGATTTGTCCTACTAGATATTAAGAATTAAGATTAAAGCCATAGTAAATAAGTAATTGTGGTATTGGCACATGGATAGACAGACTGACCCATAGGACAGAATACAGGGTCAGGCATAGAAGAAACCTTGATTAATACAGTGGTGGCACCTCATATCACTGGGGAAATGAAAGACTATTCAGTAAAAGTAGCTTAAAAAAGTAAATTCATATTTAAAAATTAAATTGGTTCCTTCCTCTCACCATGTTAAAAATAGTTGCTAATGGTTTAAAGATATCTCTATGAACATAAAGCTAAAATTTCTTTGAGGAAAATGTAAGAGAGATCCCTCTGAAATTAGGATAAAGAAGACTTTCTTAAAAAAGCATTAACCACAAAAGATTGATGACTATGATTACAGTAAGTTAGCAACTTCTGTGTCTTAAAAGAAAATGAAAATAAAGTCACAAGCTCTAGGAAGATATTTTCAGTATATATAACCACCAAAAGATGATTGTCTCAAATATATTTTTAAAACTCGTAAGTCAATAATACAATTACTCTATAGAGAATTGGGCAAAAGATAGGAACAAGAGTTTCACAAAAGAAGAAACATTTCGCCAAGCAAAATTATGGAAAGAAGTTCAATCTCATTCGTAATAAGGGAAATAAAAAGTAAGATGCAATGAGATAGCTATCACTTTACCCACTCAGTTGGCAGGAACTAAGAATTTGACAACACAATAATTGGAGAAGATATGGAAACTCAGTCATTGCTGGTGCAGTATTAATTCTTTTATTTAGTTATTTGTTTGTTTGTTGCATTGGGTCTTTGTTGCTGCACGCAGGCTTTCTCTAGTTGCAGTGAGCGGGGGCTACTCTTCGCTGTGGTACATGGGCTTCTCATTGCGGTGGCTTCTCTTGTTGCGGAGCACAGGATTCTAGGCGAGTGGGCTTCAGTAGTTGCAACACGTGGGCTCAGTAGTTGTGGCTCACGGGCTCTAGAGCACAGGCTCGTTAGTTGTAGCACACAGGCCTAGTTGCTCTGCGGCATGTGGGATCTTCCCAGACCAGGGATTGAACCCATGTCCCCTGCATTGGCAGGCAGATTCTTAACCACTGTGCCACCAGGGAAGTCCCCAGTATTAATTCTTTTCAGTTAGACCCTTGTATCTCATATGTTTCCTAGCAGGACTGTGTAATATACACATTCTTGCTTATGTCCTAGTTCTTAGGCCCATGGTTGTTGGGTATGTGTGTTCTTATGATTTATAACACATTTGTTATTACATTGTACATCATTTTGTAATACATATATTATGTATATTCTTTTACATGTATTAAAAGGAAAATGCAAATTTAAAAATAATTTATTATCAATATAACAAGTCATTTAAGAAATCTATAAATTGTATTTTGTTTATACTTCTAGTTCAAAGACATCTAATTAAACAGAGGTTTTTATTTATACTAATCCCACTTATAAATGAAATTTCTGAAGCACTTGAATTCCTGCATTTGTATGAAATAGTCTTCTGAAATTTCCCTATTCCCGAAATTTAGCTGTGGTTTTAGTTCTCCCAGAGAGTGACTATAATCAAGAAGAACACATTTTATAAATTTCAAAATTATTTATTGTGCTTTGCAGTTCAAAAAGGTGTTTTTAAATATTTTTGACTCTCACAGTAAGCTTGGGTGGCAGGTGGATAAGGCAGTTATTAGAGGGACTATTTAAATAAACAGAAACTAAGTTTTTAAGAAGGTAGATGCCCTACACAGGGCCACACGCTGGCTAGCTGCATAGATTATACTTGACTTTTCACTTTTTTCTACTCTCTCCCTTACACCATTTTACCTCAAAAGATAATAATAAGCTTGTAAGTCTGTGAAATGTTTCACCACTTTCAAAATACCTTCTGAGTCACGTCATCTGTTTTGATTCTTGCATTCACCCTTGAGTTTCCTTAGCATATTTCTTCGTTTTCATAACATACATAAAGCATAATTTAAACCAAACAGAGTATTAGCCATGAAAATATAAGATCTTTCTGTTAAAAAATTTACTAGATAATCAAATCAAAGTAACAGTAATCTTGTTTTTGTTTCATAAACCCCACGGTTGTATCCACTGATTTGTCTGAGAAGTAACTAAAATGAATTATTTTGGAATTTTTTGTTTGTTTGTTTTTTTAAAGTAAATGCATGAATGAATGGTCATATCATCCAAACAGCTTCTGCTTTTCTGGGCGTCGTGAAGAAAGAAAGAAATGTTCTCCTCCCTCTAGAAATCTACTTATTTTACATTTAACAAAGTACAAAGAAAGTCTTTCCGGAAATATTTCTTTAATTATTAATTTAAATATAGTGATTGTTATTCAAATGAATAATGCAGTGTTATTAAACAGGATGATTTATCTTCAGTCTTATTTGTAAACATCCTGCTTAAATTTTCTCTCTCTTTCCCTAATGCCCATGTGGTCCTGCCTGCAAATGGTAGTCTGGTTATAGGCAAACTACATTTCACATTCCATCAACCCCACCTGCTCACACTTGGCAGGGTTTGGCCTGAGTTGCTGCTCATTAGAGGCTCTGGCAGAGAGAAAGAGTGGGTGGAAGAAGCAATGAAAGTAGTGCCTGAAAAGTGAAACTGAGGTTTAGGTTTTATATGGGGTTTTATTTGGTGAGTGGTTACACTGCTTTTCATTATACCAGATAACAGTTTGCTGGCAGCATATTTAAGAGATATGGAACTTTTAATGGGCTGAACATGAAATTAAAGCTTGATGAAATGAATTCTAATCGGTGCCGCATAGTCATATGTGTGCCAGGAAACGTACACGCTGGTGCTTTCATTGTAATCAGCTGTTCCCTTAAAAGCAGCAACAATCTCCACTTTGCTGCACATGGAGAATCTAGGAAACAATGCCATTAAGGGGTTATATGCCATCTTATGTTCCACTTTCTTTGTAACATTGCATCAGTTCTACAGGCATTTTCTGCCCCATTTACCAAACTGGCTCTAGTCAATGAAATTTTGCATTATAAGCCCCCAGGGAAAAAAACAATGCAAGAATTTTACTGTCCATGTTAATGTCATTTAAAACATTACTCAAACACATACTTAAGACCCACAGTTCTGATTACACAACTTTGGTTTAAAGTGGCTTCCAAACGGACTTCTTAACTGGCAACTTCTCAACACCTCATGTCTTCCCAAACTCCTCTTTTGAGGATAGGAGGGTCGAGGGAGTACAGTTTGAGATGCTGTAAACTGGGTTGTTTTCAATGTTATATCTTCATTGTCTGAAAAGGAAGAGAAAAGGATGTCCAGGCTGTTTGTTTTGCTTTGTTTTTCAAAAATTTGCGTGTTTAAATGTTGCTTCAACTGGAACTAATCCTGACCTACCTCTTGGGAGGCTAATGCCTCTGAAAAATGGTTTAACATTCTAAAAATGATGTGAGTCCAAAAGTTAAAGTTTGAAGTAGGAGTGAATAGTGAGGTAGAACAGCATTCTGTCTCTTTTTTGGAGGATTTGGATTTCACTCCACTCTTTTTGAGTAGGAGAAAACAGATCTGTCTTTTCTCTGTTTGGATAAGGAAGGGAGAGGGCTTAAAGAAGAGAAACATTTTCAATACCAGCTGTTCCCTAACTCAAGCCCTGAATAAATTTATTCTTTCTTGAGCTGGAGATACTAGAACAAAACCCTAAAGAGAATGGAAAATGGAGAGTGAATCAATGAAGCCAATTTTATTATTCTAAGTACAAATTTTTTAGAAAACACAAAGGGTAAGGGATAGGTTAACCACAGTTTAATCCAGAACCTGTGATAAGAGCATAGGTTTCTAACAAAAGCTCTGGACTATCGTGGGAGAGCTTTCAAGACTTCTCTGAGTGATAAACCCCAGTTGCTAATTCTTTTCATAAGGGTCTCCATCATATTTAAGCAATTATTACCAGGTAGGTGAATCAAATAATGCCATCTCAAGACTGGGCAACTTTTATTTTTGGATAATTGTGGCTTTAACATCTAGTCTAAATATAGTCTTAATAGCAGTGTCTTCACATCAGTACACTATCTAGACTTAATATTTAAATTCTTCGCCAAGTTTAAGATCTCATGAGAAAGATTTAACTCATAAACATATTGCTAACTAAATTTACAGAGCAAGTTTGGGATGTGTGTGCTTAAGCTCAGCAAGAATTTAACTATTTCAGTAAAGATCTGAGTAGAATACAAATGAATAAGCATGTCAAATGGGAATTTTAAAGGAATGCTTCAGTGTGACTGCATATTTTATTCATTTTGGCCACTGACAATATGTCTGCTTAAAGCTCATGTGGGACCTCCAGGCAAGCTAGAATTCTATCTTCCTTGACCCACCCATTCTTTTATGAGAAAATATTTACTACACAATCTTTCTTTTCTCCCCCTGTCTTATCCAGATGCTCTCTTCACAGAAAATTTCCATTTCTTTTGAGGCACCAATTTTTTTTTTTTTTTTTGGGGGGGGTACGCGGGCCTCTCACTGTTGTGGCCTCTCCCGTTGCGGAGCACAGGCTCCGGACGCGCAGGCTCAGTGGCCATGGCTCACGGGCCCAGCCGCTCCGCGGCATGTGGGATCTTCCCGGACCGGGGCACGAACCCGCGTGCCCTGCATCGGCAGGTGGACTCTCAACCACAGTGCCACCAGGGAAGCCCTTGAGGCACCAATTTTTTGGATTTGCTCAAACAAAACTTGTCTTTTTCCCTACACTCTAGTATAGGTTCTATAATGTTGCCTGGATTTTTCATCCTTCCAAACAACTCTCAGCTTTGCTGTCTGCACTCAGCAGACATGGGTCCAAGCACCATTTCTATCACTTGCTAGTACATGTTCTTTTAAACTTAATATGGTGAGCATCAGTTTCCTTGTCTAGACAATGAAACAGTTTTGCATAAGAATTAGAGGCACAGTGCAAAGATAATGTTGAACTTATTGGAAGCTCTTTTTTAAAATTTATATTGGAGTATAGTTGATTTACAATGTTATGTTAGTTTCAGGGGTACAGCAAAGTGAATCAGTTACATATCATATACATATATCCACTCTTTTTAAGATTCTTTTCCCACCTAGGTTATTACAGAGTACTGAGTGGAATTAATAAGGAGCTAAGGGAAGCTAGAATGAAGATGAATGAAAAGCCATTCCTGTCCCTTCCGAATAGAGTCGGTGTGTGCTAAGCCCATGACTGTGGGAGCAGCCATGGTCTGTGAGAGCAGTGAGTCTTCTCTGAGAAAGGAGTCGTTGGCTGGGGCTTCGTTTCCCCAGTGACTAACTCATCTGGGCAAGGGAAGCGAAGCCTGAAATGTTCGGATTGCTGTGAGGGGAAGTCAGACCGACAGGCTGAGTTGCCTTTCTTGTCCTTGGCATTGTAACAGTGCACGGTTTTCTGTTGTTGCTGGAACCACTCAAGCATATAATGAATGGAGTACCAGTGATTGGAAACGGTCGGCCCTCGATGATATTTCCGCAAGTTGTTTTCCTTCTACAGCTTGGTAATGGATTTTTCTAACTTTAACAGGATGGTTGAAGTGTCTCATGATTTTATATGCTGTTGCCCGCTCTGGACCCAACTCTGTCCAGTTATCATGTCATCTTTTTCAACACTGAAAATCAACCCCTCTCCAAAACCTTAAACGCTTTCCTTGGATAGTTACATGATCCTAAGCAAACAAAGAAAGTGAAGAGCCATTCTGGTTCTTCTGGAGACATTCGAACTCTTTTTTTCTTTTTTTGAATGAGTTAAGTTTCTGGATCTGTAGATTAGGTTCACTGAATTCCGCAGAGGTCAGGGCAGAGTAATGAACGTTTGACAGTCTTCAGTGCCGGAGGGAAATGGAGCTCTGTGAGGCTGACCCATTGCTGTGTGCGGAGGCCTGGCGGGCCATTTCACTGAATGGTAAGGCAGAGGGCTGAGTTGTGAGTATCGAGTAATGAAGCACTATGAAGACAGACTAGCAAGACATACCTGGGTTACAATCCCAGCCTTCAGCTAACTAGGTGGATGAACTTAGACAAAGTTCTTAAAATCCATGAGCTTCAATTTTTACATCCTTTGTAGCACTGTGATGATTAACGTGTATTGCTTACTTCTTATATGCTGGTCACTAGTCTAAGCACTTTGTTTATTATATTATTCTATTTAATTTTCACAATAATCCTATGAGGTATAAAGCAAATATTACTCTTTGGACTGTAAGGGGAAGAAAACTAAGATAAAGAACACCTAGCTAAAGGTAGCAAAGTTAGTAATGACAAAGTTAGAATTTTAACCTAGGCAGTTGGACTCCAAAGCCTATATTTTTAACCACTGTGGTATAATTAAGTCACTTGACATATAGCCTAGCATATAATTAGTATTTAATAAATGGGAGACTCCAATATATACTTATATATTATTTTTATATTTCAATATATGTCATCTGTATTCAGGATTTGTTTTTGGAACTTTAAAGAAGAATCAGTAAACTATGCTTAAATTTTTTTTTGTACATTTTCATCTCAATTCTGTCTAAAATTTTTTTTTAATAAGCTCTGAGAATTTGCTGAGGGAGCTTTAGAGTTGGCAGCTACACTGGTAACTGATTTAGGAAGTTCTAGTTCCCCCTTATCACTGAGTGTAAACTCAGAGGTGACAGAGACGCTCTAGAATTGGTTTCTGCGTTGGATAGGGATCTCTTTCGCTTCTGTTTCTAAGGACATGATTTTTTTCCCATGGAAAGGGAAACTTAAATGAGTCGATTTTTCATTTTTACTCTGTCATCTTTAGCTTTCTATTAATTGATATGATCTTATGATTCTTTTCCCTAACTTTTTGGGTTCATATTTTTTCAGTCAATCCACTGATTACCCTTTCACCAGTTGAGTTTCTGTGCTCTAGACGCCATGAAGACACCATTCTACAGTGGCTTCACACTAGGAGGCAGAGTCCCTGCTGCCCTTACTGTTGACACAAATCAACACTATGCCTTAATGCTTTATGGAAAGGCCCTGCTCTAGTCCATCTTGAATAGAAAACCACAGAATTAACCACAAGGCCCTCTACATGCCTTCCAGAAGCCCCATCCAGCTTATTCTTCATACCCCCAAACATGAAAAAAAACAACTAATTAAATCTTTAAATTTGTAGAATTTAAAGTATTGAATCAACCAGCCTTATTTTCAGATTTCCATTCAAGTCAATGTATTTTTTTTCTTTTGGGCACCTTAAAGTGTTCCTCAATTTTCCACATTATCTCCTAACATGAACATTTTTCTCCAGCCCCACCGATGTCCTTCCTTCCAGTTCTTACCTTGTTTGCCAGCCATCGGGACTCTGCTCTTACAGCCACACATCCTGTATGTGTCCTCCCCACTGATGGTCCCTCATGAATCTACCTTCAAATTTATGTTATCTAAAAATATTTTTGCTGACAAACTTCACCCGATGATAATTCTTTGTATCCTAAGTATGAAATAAGTTTTCAGTAAATTATTGATTATATACAGATACACGGCTTGTGAATTCCTTGCTAAGCATATATTTAGATACATAACACACGAGGTAATGACAGCACATGAGCATTGTCTGGTGTCACGTCCTGTCATTGTTACTCAGTTTGTATCAGAACTTGATCTTTAACTTTTCCCACTTAATTCTGTCATCTGACCTCCTGTAAAGTCCCTACTCAAATGTTTCCTGAGATAATAAAAACACGTCAATAGTTCTTTATTCTTCATGTCAATTAAGTCAAATTTCTTATCCCTCATAATTGCTTAAATTTTTAAAAATTCTGATTTACTTTTGCTCTTTCTTCTACATTTAATCCTTAACTAATGTCTGTGTATATGACCTATTTCAGGATCTTATTTTTTAATAACTGTGCTTCATTCTAAGATTTTAATAGACCAGACCACTGAATTAAAAAGGGCCTTCGGGTAGGGGAAGCCCAATACCATTTTGATATTCGTGAATGAATTCACATGAGAAATCTAAATCCACGTGGTACATAAACTGAGCTTAGCAACCAAGTCTGGCATACTGACCATTTCACTAGACTTGTAAAAGCTGTTATTTTTGAATGAAGAAATGAAATTTGCATTGATTACCTAAATAGACTGACATTCGTTTGCAAGAGCTTGTCAACTACAGCAAGCACACTAGCCAACTACCACGTTCATTGGAAAATAGCTTCAGCTTAGTGTAAAATTAACATGTTCTTTTCCTTTCTTCAGCATGGGCAGTAGGAACTTTTTGGTTTTGCTTAAGTATTATCTATTCCAGCTTATTCTTTGTTTACTTTTCTTAATGTAATAATAACACCATGGCACAAATGCATTCTTTCCATGTGAGATAATTATATGAATTAAGTTAGTCCAACACTGACACCTAGCTTGAGTTCAAAACAGTTTTTTTTTTAATGTTTTGATTATAAGCAAGTAAATGAGCATATGTCCAATTACATTTTGGGTGCAATAGCTTTAACCACCACATTTTGGCATTTTATTTTATTAGCTAAAAGTTCACATATGGTTTCCATGTCTCCAAGCTGTCTTTAAGGATACAAGAGTTGTATAACCTAACATTGTTTTCTTTCCTTCTCGCTCCCAGCCCCCTCCCTATTTCTCACATATGCTCCCTCATAGAGGTGCCTCTCGTAATTTTAAAGATTATATGTGCAAATTTTGAAAACCTGAAAGTTTGCTGGTGCTTTGAAGAAACGATGAAAGAAATGCTTCCAACCCTAAAATTTTTACCTAAAAAAAAATCTAAAATAAATGTCAAAATGTTTACTCTAGAAACAGCAGTGTTCGTATGCAAATATAGAAGGCTTTCAATGATTTTTAGCTGCTTCCTTCTTATGGCCTGGTGCCACAGAGTTCTTGTGGCCCCTTCCCTCTTCAGAACCCACCCCAGCAGCTTTGGAATGAAGGAAGGGGGAAGCTCAGTGAACATCTTAAAGACTGAAATGTATGAGACACAGTCATGCTGGTGAAGGACACAGGATAAGGGAGCACAAAGAAACATATTCAGCTCCTTTTGGTTTCAACATTCTGCCCTGTATATCTGTGTTACTGATACAGTTAATGGTTTGGAAAACTGCAAGACTTGCATATTTTGGCCAAGCATTAAAGACAACCTTTCTAAACAACTAAAACTTGGTTACTTTTTAAGGTTGTTACTCTAGAATTTCAAGAGCCTTGGGGTAAATCAAATCTATTTGTTACCTTGCCTGTATATTGAAAATGTTATATCCAATTTCCCAAAAAGTGGGAATTTTGAATATATTGTTGATTTACAAAGATTTCTGAAACTTCATATACACATAGTATTAAATCAATATTAGACACTCTTCAAGTTCAATATATATTTAATTAAGAAAGGAAAACAGTAAGACCTTGAAATAGTCAACTGTGTTAAATGTTGCACTAGTTATGCTATAGCAGTAGATGAGACCTCTGCTTTCAAAGATTAACTTAAAAAGCTATTTGTAGGCAGTCCTTGAGAACCAGGACATGGAATATTTTGTCTCTCTTTCTCCTGAGGAACAAATCTGATGGGTAGCTGATATGATGAAAAGTGTTTGAGCTTCACAGACCAGACAGAATCTACTTATCCAGATAATTTTCTTCTTTCACCCCTACAGGCAAAAATGTCTTTTCAGGTGATAGAAGAATCTTTGTTTCTTTGTGGGGAGGAGATCACAAAAGAAAGCCAACTGCTTACCAAATGGCTTTAATCTATAAAATCATTAACAATCCAAAGGAGACATTTAGGGTTTTTTTCACTTATAATATATTGCATTTGAGCTGTGGGACGTATACCAATAGTGCTATTAGAATTTGGGCATACCATGAATATCGAAGTGCAAGTATGTTGTCCTGACTTAGGTTCACTTTTCAAATATGTCTCTCACTTATATTAACTACCACCTTTCTATATTTTGACTCATTTTGACTCAGTTTTTGCAACTAATTGCCAATGAATTAGTCAGAGGGTTACAAATTTATAGTTGAGTCAGAAGTTTCAATTGCCTTTAAATTTGGCAGAAATGTATTCAAGACTGTTCACTTGCAGTGTCCAGACCTAACATTAATAGTATTTAACCTAGAGAATACATATCTGTTTTACAGAATTGAGGCTAGTGGCTTAACTGCTCATATCACATGATATGAAGCTTGTAGAAACTAGGATGCTCTCAGACTGTGGTTAAGACATAATATACGCTATTGTTCCTTGTTACAGATCTCCTGTTACTGTATTATTTCTAAATGGGCCAATCTTTATATTATTATCCCATTTAGAGAGAATGCACAGAGTCCCATATGAATGTTCTCAGGAATAGTAATTATTTTAATGGTAATAGAAATAGTAGGTACCATTTATGAAACATCTACTCTGTGCCTGGTACTATGTTAAATGCATCACATACATTATCTAGTTTAATGCTCCAACAATAACCTTATCCCCATGTTGTACACCAGAAAAGGAAGCTTAAAGAAATTACAAGTAACTTGCTCTAAGCCATACTACCTATAAGTGACAAAACTGAAGTTTAGCCCACAAACTTCTCCAGGAAAGGGTTAATGAATTTTTTAAATGGTGCAAATTGTATGGTAGAAATTACCCTTTTAATATAGAGCATTTGATTAAGAAAATTATGTGAATTAGAAATTTTGAAGAATTTCACTACAAAGCATTTTAAAAGGAGGTATAATTTTTAATTAGTATTTTTGTAATAAACAATGTATGCACTAGGTCTAAAATTCAAGTTAGAAAAGATTATACAGTAAAAAGGATATCTTTACTCTTATGATCCTCAGTTTATACAATATTTGCTAAAATACAATATTTCTAAGATACTTTGCCGTTTGAACAGCTATTCAATACAGTTCTGGCCAATGAGAGGAAAACAGAAATTGATAGTTGGGGCTTTGGGGAATGTTCTTTGGAAGGCTGCAGAGTGTACAGTGTCACTTCTGTCTGCCTGAAATATCAGTAAGAGGATGCTAGAAAGGGAACAACCATCTTGTAATAAGTAGATGGTAAGCCACATGGTGAGAATTAGTGAGAGAAAGAAAGAAGCAGCCTGGATCTTTGCTGGTATAATGGTGTCACTGTGGTAGCACCAGACTGCTTTTCTTTATTAGAAAAATAAAATTCCTAATTTATGCTTCACCTTTTTAACAACAGTGTAATATTCTACTTTGTGGATGTAGTATAATTTATTTCTCATCTCCCATTAAATTCCATTTAGATTGTTTTAATGCTCCCGTTAAAGACAATTCTGCAATAAATATCCAGGTTCATGTCATTCTGTGCATAAGCATGCATATTTGTGCAATAAATTCCTAGAAGCAGAGTTGCTTGGTCATAGGGCACACACATTTAGAAACTTTAGGTGCCGTCAAATTGCTTGTCACAGAAATCGTTGCAGTTTATTGACATCAATTTACAAAAAAGCAGGTTTCTCCACATTCTTATTAATAAAACGTAAAATTTTAGATTTTGTGTTCCAAACTGAAAAGCAAAAGGCAGATCCATATATAGTTTTAACTTAACTTTCTGTCATTATAAATAAGGATGAAAATATTTTTTATTTGTTATATGGCCATTTATTTTCCTTTTTCCACAGACTTTGACATTCCTCGTTCAAATTTCCTTGTGTTCACTTTTACCTAACTATTCAAAGGAAATTTTCAAATATTAGGAAAATGATTGCTTTACTCTTATATAATTTATACACTTCTAGCTTTTAATTTGTATTTATTGTTTTATGTTTTTTAATCCATGAAGATCCTTTTACATTTAGTTGAATTTATTCATGCAGTTGAATTCAATTTATGCAATCAAAAAGGCCTTCTCCACTCATTATAAAAACATTCTCCTGTGGATTTGAATATTCAATCCTTTTTGGAATTCATTTTGATGTAGCATGTGAGGTAGGGATTCAATACCAGTTTCTTCCAGATGTTTACTCAGTTGTTCCAGCATAGTTACTGAATAAACCCTTTCCCCTTACTAATTTGTAATGCCACTTTTATCATATACTAGATGCCTATCCATAGCTGAGTCTATTTATGGCCATTTTGATCTATTCCATTAATCAATCTGTCTGGTCCTGTGCCAGCATCACACTGTTTAAATTATTGTAGCATTATAAGATGGTTCTACATTGGGCTTAGTCCCTCATTATTTTCATTTTTCAACATTATTCTTGCTCTTCTTGCTTGTTTAGTTTTCCACATGAACTTTAAAAACAGTATGTCTGCTTCTGAAAAAGGTTCTTATAAATTGAACATTAAATATATAGATTAATTAAGGAAAAATCTTTGAGATGTTGTGTCTTCATATCCAAAAGCATTATTTATTTATTTTCACATTTTCATTTATTTTAATCTTATTTTATTTCCTCAGTAGCATCTTATGATTTTCTTCTTAAAGATCTTATGCATTTTCTGTTAATTTATTCTATCTTTCACTTTTTGTTGCTATTATTATTGTAAAAGCGGTGTCCATTTTATCTCTTAACTTGCCATTGTTTTATACATGATTTCAGAATTTTAACATTTCCCCAACAAACTTATCAAATGCATTTCTTGCTTGTGAAGCTTTTTAATTGATTTTCTTGAATTTTCTAGGTAAATAATGTATCATTAGCAAATAGTGGTAATTTTCTTCCTTTCCGGTTTTTAGGCTTATTATTGCTTCCTTTTCTCCAATTACAAAGGCTAGAGTAGAAGTTCAAATTCAAATTAGGGCTCTATTTTAACTACAAAAATATTAATAGGCTCTCCCAACTTGGCTCCCTACCCCATCCCCAATGCTATTAAATTTACCCTGTTACAGCCTTCTCTTGGAAGAGCTTAACAATCCATAGAAAATGTATGTTAGCTACAACTATTTTTTGGTGGAAAACAAGGTAGTGGAGAAAGGTAAAAATGGTGATATACTTAGAAACTATATTGAGAGCCAATGGAATTTCTAAATACTGAAAATATTTACAAGCGTTAGGTAACAATTCCACCTTCTTAAATAGTATTTGCAGCAATAAAATTCAATATAAAGAACATTTCCTTGGAGTTTAGTTTAAAGATATCTGTTTGGAAAATTCTTCACTTTAATCAAAGTAGATGTTCACATATATGATAGAGCTTTATAAATATGATCAATATTTTTTACTGGAATCAAATTTCAGTTATTTAATACGGAATGCTTTACATCTAAGTAAGTGAAAACTTTAAGATGACTAGATAACTTTTTAAAATTAGTGAACTTTGGATCAAATTATCAACTATTTAAGCCCTCTTCGTTATTTGTTATATCTCACATTTGATTTTCATGAGAAACAAAAAAGTGGCTAAGAGGAACCATCATGTAAGAAAAATGAAATCTGTAAAATAATGAATTAAATAAGATCAAAGATGATAAAGTGAGTTTACTAAGATGAATAGTTTACCTGTTGCAAATGTTGATCTCAAAACTAATTTCACAGCAAATTCTTTCCTTAAAAAAAAAAGAAAGAAACATGTCATGGCCAATAACTGCTGAAAAACTGTGGAGACTGGCACTTCCAAATGCTTGGCAGATTATTAAGCCAATTTTTATTGAGTCCATTCTAGCTGTTGGAGGGTCTGCGATTCCCAACTGTTTCACATCAGAGAATGAAAACAAGTAGGGCCCAGCCAAGACCACATTGGTGACTGCCAGCCCCTTTGTATGCCAAACATGAAAGCAACAAGTCCAGATGCTTTGATCCTTGCATTTTTGGATCTAGCCCAAAGTTATAGAAAAAAAGCACAACTCATGTTAGGACAACATACATTATAACTAGAAATCAATCAATAGCACTGTGACCTTCAAACTCAGTAAATGTTTGGAGTTAGTTTCAGAGCATGTAATCTAAATTGGGGACTGGAAGTTGGAACTGGTCCTAAACTAACAGAAAAAAAAGGTATATTTTTAAAATACAGAGATTAAAGGAAGCAACAGATGAAGTTTTAATTTATATGTGTGTGTGTGCATGTGTATATATATGTGTATATTCATGAAGAATGTATTCTAATTTAAGAGACTCGGAATGGTAAGAAAAGAAAGCCACGACCACAATGAAAACCTCTTTCCCTGCATATAATTAAAAGAGAAACCAAACTGTGGCAGGAAAATATATTGGAAGGAAATTATGAGCTTTCTCCCAGTTTAGGGTAAGAGAATAATGAGATAATTTAAGAGGTGAGTCACTTGGTTGCTAGGACACCATCCTGACCTGCAGCAGCACTCTGGCCTGCCAACTTAGGAAACAATGGCTCTGGTCTGGGCAGGACTGTGGCCCTGAATTCCCCAACACAGGTATATTGAAGAACTGGCAATGCAGAGCTGAGCTGAAGAATTGATGGCCAATCTGGACTTGGGCACAAGTAGAACGGCAGCCTCAACCCTAGTGTTTTAATCACTGCCTGTGGCCAGGGTAGTTACTTGAAAAAAAATCTTCTGGGACAGAAGAAATAACAGTTAAAAGCAGCTTAGTTTAGGGGGGCAGGATCTGGCAGCAAGAAGTAATTAAAAGTAATCTTGCATCCTTTATTTTATTTTGTTTTTTAACTTCACAGTAATGATTTGACTGTATTCTCACACAATTTCTGTCTAGACTACATTGTGTTAAAAACTTCACCATTTTGTATTATAAAGGTTTCGAATCGTTCCTGGCACCAAACAGGCTGTTCTAGCACAAAAGCTAATATATTGTAATGCTGATAACGTTCAAGAACCTATCATTACGATTTCTCTCTTTTCTCTTTTTTTTTAAGTACACTTTTTTTCTCAGTCAGAAAAGTAAATTAGTGGTGGTGATAATACTTTGCAATCTCTACTGACATGTCAGAAAGGCAATGTACAGATAGTCTAACATTTTCAAAACCTTCCAGGAACTGGAGGAACCAGTTCCTGGAAGATCTGGTCTCAGCCTGCAAAAATAACTTTTTTTTTCCTGTAATATGAACTTACTCAAAATGCCTCACAGCATCTCCAAGAGATCTGGGTCAGGAAAGATGATGATGCTATCAGTTTGACTGTGTTATCCACATATTTTCTGGATGTCCATACATATGCCCATGCACACGGCAGGGCCTATTAGTGGAAAGTATAAGATAAAAGTAAATTAAGGCACAAGATCAGAAGGTGGCTTGTTTGTAAATGAGCCCGTTTACCCAAGTCTGGGAACAGCCTGATCCATAACTTAGAAATAATCCATCTTTTGCATTTAATGCTCATATCTTTATACATGTATTCTATTCTCTTAGTGGAATTCTTCTTTTACTTGAAACAAATATTATGTCTAAATAGATATATAAATAGTGAGTTGAAAAAAGTATATATCTATTCATTTATCTATTCATTCTTTGTTGAGCCTTTATAACTTATGAAAGA
Source organism: Aethalodelphis obliquidens (assembly GCF_003676395.1). Classification (NCBI taxonomy): domain Eukaryota; kingdom Metazoa; phylum Chordata; class Mammalia; order Artiodactyla; family Delphinidae; genus Aethalodelphis; species Aethalodelphis obliquidens. Next base: position 96,972,302 of record NW_020837945.1, on the reverse strand, counting down.
CTTTGTTGGAGGCTGAAAGGAATTTTTAAAAGTGGAAAACAGTATGCTACAGTAGAAGGGTTACAGGTTTGGAATAACAATGTTTAATTCAATCCTGGATTCTTCATTTAGCAAGGATAGAACCTTGAAGAAATCACTTATTCTCTCTGCATTTCAGTTTCATCATTTCAAAAATTGAAATAAGGTCACTACCTGGCTCTACTCCGATCTTTGAGGATTAAGGAAGGAAATATTACATAGATGACAATCCTTTGTAAACTATAAATGTGGGGTCAGCATAGGTATTATGGAGAGGACTTTTTCCTGTTCCAAAGGAGCTTTCCATCCATTTCTGGAGGCAAAGTACCTTATATCAGATGGTTTGGGTACCCATAAAGTAAGTCCTTGATTAATCGTGGATGGAAAAAAAAAAAGTAACTGCTTTAATTATTAAATCTACAAAAGACATCAAGAGGACTAGGTTGGTGAGTGGAGGCTTCAAGATTTGAGAGGACCCCAAAAGATGGGTACAATTGCACTAGCCAAGAAAAAGAGAAAACACATGTAGTTGGGGAATTCTGTGAACCACAATACGAAAGTACAAATATACAACAGATATCCACTTAGTTGATCATCTATCCACTCAAAAGTATTTGTTTATGTGAAGAGGACAATTTGGCTGAAATTCTTTTGGAGAAGATGGGAGACAAAATGTAAAGCTTTCACTTCTTTCTGATAGGCTATAAATAATTGTAAAACCTGGGGCAACTGTGTCATATTAGAGATAGAACAAGTAAAAGATGTATATCCCAAAGGAGAAAATATGAGAGAGGCTAACAAGAAATCTCTGTTCCAATTTCTCTAGCCCTAGCATGCCAAGTGGGGAAGTGACACTCAGGCCAAAATATAGTGATGTATTTTTGGAACAACTGTTGGCTTAGTCCAGGGTTTGGAATAATGATGGAGGGGTATTTTGGATGGTGTATCTGGTCTACTTTCTGTTGGCACCTCTGATGTTATTCCGAAGCTAGGTGAGCCACTCTGTCTTGTCAGAATGCAGGCAACTCTGGATGTCAGGCAGATGGCCAGGAACACCAAGAAAGGCCTGAAAGAGGGTCAGAGGTGGAGGAGGGAAAAAAAGGAGAGCTCAGTCAGTCCCATTCCCAGCTGGAGTACATACAAGAAGTGCTGGCAGTGTATGCCTTAGATCTGCAGTCCAACGAAGAGTCTGAATATAGGACAGTGGGTTACATCCAGTGACTGGGTTGGCCATGAACTTCCCAGACCGTTTAACTGAGGCGACAAGAAGGGACAGACACGAGAAAGATACATGACATAAAAAAATCAGAAGAACAGAAATGCAGCCACAGGATGAAACCTATCACGAGATCCATAATGATCTGTTTTTCCACCTCTGCCTTGGTATCACCTCTTATTTTTTCTTTTTCTCTTTCTCTGCCTCCAATTTCTCTGGCAAAACTCTCTGTCTTCTCCCTCACCCCTGTGCTTTTCTTTCCTGATTTCTGTTTTAACAACTAATTCTATGAACACATTTTCAAGTTCAGGATTACACATCAGGATTTTTTGCAAACTATTTTTAGAGAATTTTTTTTCAACAAACAAACAGTGAGTGTTTAAGAGTTAATATCAGGCATTTTCATCTTCTGGTAATGGTGAACTAGCTTATTGCAAATGAACTCTCCCACCAAAAACAAGAAAAAATGGACAACACACAGACACACGTATACACATAATTACATCTCTTTATCTCTCTTTATCTCTGAATAGATAGATAGACAATTTTTATCCTTAGGAATTGGGAGCTTTTAAGGCAGTGAGGATGACAAAAGTCAAAATTTCCAAGATAAAAGAAATATAGAGAGGTGGAAAGCTGAGCCCAATGTCCTGGACAATTTTTTCCCCACTATATACTGATGCACAAGCAGAAGCTAAGAGGCTGAGAGGGAGAACAGATCTTCTGGAAGAGCTGGGTAGCAAAAATTGAAGTTTAGGCCTCACCAACAAGGAGTCCTCCAAAAGACCCCAGGCTTTCAGCTGGGACACCCCAAAGGGCCACACTTTTGGTGTAGGGCTAAATTGGAGTTAGACTGAACTTAGCAAAAACTAAAGTTCATTTGATAGTTTAAAATTATCTGTCCCTACCTTAACTGCCTACAAAATTAACAACCTAAACCAAACCAAAGACAGGAAAGAGGAAAAAACTCCAGAGAAATCCAGATCCAGTAGTTATCAGGCACAGACTCATAAAATAACCATAATTAATATATTTAAGAAGATAAATAATAAGAGGATTTCAGCATAGAATTGAAATAAAAAATAAATTATAGAAATGAAAAGTATAATATTTGAAATTAGGAACACAATAGATGAGGTTAGTACCAACCTAGACATAGCTGAGGAGGGGATTATTGAACTGGAAGACAGATCAGAAAAAAAAAAATTATATCTAGACTGAAGCATGGAGAGAAAAAAGGATGGAAAAAAAAACCCAAAACCCCAAAAAATAACATATAAAATTTGGGGCCGGGGGTGGGGGGCTGGGGAAGTTCTAGAAAGAAAGAAAAGAGAATTTTCTAAATCTGAACAAAAATGTCATTAGACAGAGTTAAAAGTATTGTGAACTCCAGATGGAATAACACAGAGAAAACACCACTTAGGCCATTCACAGTGAAACTTCAAATCAAAATAAAGAGAATATCTTTTTTTTTTTAACAACTTTATTGGAGTATAATTGTAAATAGTATGTTAGTTTCTGCTTTATAACAAAGTGAATCAGCTATATGTATACATATATCCCCATATCCCCTCCCTCTTGTGTCTCCCTCCCACCCTCCCTATCCCACCCCTCTAGGTGGTCACAAAGCACAGAGCTGATCTCCCTGTAAGAGAATATCTTAATAGTCTAAAGAAAATAGACATATTTCCTACAAGCTAGCAATAAGACTGACAGCCAATGATGAAGGTCAGAAACCAAAGTAATGACCTTTTAAAAGTGCTAAAAATAATAACTGACAACTGAGAATTCTATAACTTGTAAAAACATTGTCAAAGATGCAAAATAATGGCATTTTATGACAACCAAAACCTAAGATAATGTATCATCAACAGATACACACCGATGGAAATATTAGAGGGAGTTCCTTTGGCAGAGGGAAAAGGATCCCAAAGGAAAGCATGGAAATGTGGGAAGGAATAATGAATGCGCCACGGAAAGAGTAAATATGAGGATAAATCTAAATAAATATTGACTGATTAAAACAATAAAGATAATGCCTTATCGAATTGAAAACATGTAGAATTAAAATATGTGGCAACACAAAGAATACATAAAAGGCATGAGGGTGATAAATGAAGTAAAAGTATTCTAAGGTCCTTGCATTGTGTAGGAAATGTGAAAACTAATTAATATTAAATTATAAAAATCAAGAATAATTTTTAATATTTAGGGTAATCGACAAAAGAATAGAAAAGAAGAGAAAATCCATAATTAACAAGCTAATAAAAGAGAAATTAAGGCAAGGAAAAATGGAAAAGGAATGTAGAAATGTTGAAACAAATAGAAAACAATACTTAGATGGTAAATTTAAAACCTAATATGTAAGAAATAACTTTAAAGTTCGGTGGAGTAAATGCTCTAATAAAATACAAATATTATCAAGTTGTATTTCTAAGAAAAGCAACAACAAAATCATATGATATTTACTCTTTAAATATAAAAATGTTTAAAAGTTAAATGATGGGAAAATTATATCTTACAAACCCAAAACCAAGGAAATCTGGTATAGCTATACTAATATCAAACAAAGTAGACTTTAAAATAGGAATCATTACTAGATCTAAAATAAGAATTTCTTAATGTTCCAAATTCTAAATTTCTCTCTACTTAGTTAAAGCAAAATTGATAGAACTAGAAGGAAATATTAAAAAATATACAATCACTTTCATATACTTCACTCAGAAACTGATAAAAACAAATAAACAAACATTAGTAAGGATACCAAAAAATTGACATGATTAACAAATTTAACTTAAATGACATCTATAAAACTACACACTCAACACCAGCAGAATGTATATTCTTTACAAATGCCCTTTAAGCATTGACCAAAATTGGACATATGCTGAACCATAAAACAAATATTAGCCAATTTGAAAGACTGAAATTATTTAAAATATGTTATCTGATCACAGTAGTATGAAGCTACAAATCAATCATTAAAAACATTTTCAAGTCCCCACATATTTGAAAATTAGTAACACACTTCTACATAAACTGTGATCAAAGAAATCATAATGAAAATTGGGGAAAAAATTAACTGAATGTTAATAAACATATAACTATCAATACTTGTGAAATACATCAGCTAAAGTTATGCTTAGAAAGAAATATATACCCTCAAATGTGTATACTAGAAAAAAGAAATGTTGAAAAATTAACTCTCTAAAGTAGAAAAGAAATCATAATGTGACAGCAGGAATCAATGAAATAGAAAACAAACATGCAATGGAGAAATTCAATAAAAGCAAATTTTAATTATTTTTTAAATACTAATAGGATTAACAATAAAGCAACACTGAGAGGGAGAGAGGGAGAGAGAGAGAGAGGGAGGCATTAATTACCAATATCAGAAATTCAAATGGTAAAGCCTACAATTTACAATTAAAAAGAAAAATAAAAAGATATTATGAACAATTTTATGCTAATAAATGGGCACATGTCTAGAAAATACTTTGCATGATAGTGTGCTAAGTTAATTATTAGCTTGATATTAAACTATCTTAAAGAATAGGTTTTAGATTCATACTCTGTATGGGTCTAAAATGATCTCTCTTAGGACTATTCAGAATACCATTCTAGTCATTTTCTGCCCCTCATTTTGACAACTACAGGGCATTAGGAAATCCTTTAAGAGCTGTAGTACAGAATTAGCCCTTGTGGTTTTACTTACAAAATTACATATGGAGATGTTTTAAACAGTGACAACACAGAGGTTCGATGACATGGTGAAGGAGAGAATAAAAGCAGGGAGTTGCGAGTACTACATTATCCCAACCCTTCAAAGAGTTGCTTGGTATACATGCCAGGTCTTTGCCAAGATCCAACAGGCCAAAGTGCCACAAATTCACTGGTGACGTGTCTGAATGTGTTTTCAAAGAAAAATGAACATTGGATACAAAAGGTATTCTTCCCATCTCCCTGCAGTCTCTTTCTGAATCTTTTTCGGTTTCTCTATTTCTTCCCTCTCTGTGTATGAAAGACTTTCCCAAGTTCCATCTTCAGCCTGGTCTTCTTACATTAAACACAGTCCCAGTTGACCATTCTTTATGGATCACTCCCCAAAACCTCTAAGTGTGGCTTCTCCAATGAACTCAAGACACACATCAAATCATGACACCCCTCACTGTTGAAAGCCCTCGACCCATGATTCAAACAATTCTGCCACTCAACTCCAAATGACCATCTCAGCTTTTACTGTTATTATGCCCTCCTACCCCACCTAGCAACCAAAGAGCCCCTCTTTCCTGTCACAACGGCATCTGCACAGGTCTACAAACTTTCTTTGCCCGCTTCTATTCACTCTCATACTCACTCCTCTCCCAGAAATGCCCTTTCCTCCTGGATCCACCTCTCACATTCTTCCTCATCTTTCAGGGGCTAGTTCAAATTCCATTTTATCTGAGAAGACTTTTTATATCAATTGCCCTGTTCTCTCCCTTCTCTGAAGCCCCACAATAATATCCACCTTTGCTAGATGAGCGCTCACTCATCCCATTTATATTTTTAATAAATGAGTTATTTCAATTGTTTTTTCTACTAGATGACTACAGTGGGGACCACCTTTTATTCATCGTTACTTTTTCTCAGCTCTTTGACCATGTTTATACAATGTAATTAATAGAATCCTTTGACTTTTGAATTTTTTCTCTGAATGTGCATTTTGCTCATGCAGATCCCTATGCCTAAACTGTTTCTCTTCCCCTGGAAAAATCCTACTTATTCTTTAACATCCAGCACTTATGTCGTTTCCTTAATGAATTCTCCCCCCATTACCACACAGAGCCATGTTCATAATTTTTATATGTAAAATATACTTTTATTAGAATGTCTAAAAAGTATTTCTCACAAAGACATGATTCATTTGGCACTAAACTTGTGATGTGAAAGTTGAATTATGCGTACATATGCTTATTATCATCTTGAAACCTATTTTATTGTGTGTCAGGAGATATTTATTGTGGTAATGTGAATAACTGCAAATCTACATAATGTTGAAGCGTATTTCAAAGCACTTTTGATTACCTGCAATTTTTTTGTATATTAATTAATTTTGACTAAATGTTACAACCAGATTGTGTGAGAAAAAAATATATTCCCACTAATATGCATCTTCTAGAACAAAGCTTTTGAGGGCAAAGGCAGTTGCCACAAAATTGCAAAGTCAAAGGGAAAGTGTACAAGAATAGTGCCAGGAACCTCAATCAATGGTTCAGCGAGATTGCTTTGGCTAAAGATAAGTGTCTTGGGAAGAACTCAAATTTTTTTTTTTTTTTTGTACATGGGCTTCTCAGTGTTGTGGCCTCTCCCGTTGCGGAGCACAGGCTCCGGATGCGCAGGCTCAGCGGCCATGGCTCACGGGCCCAGCCGCTCCGCGGCATGTGGGATCTTCCCGGACCGGGGCACGAACCCACGTCCCCTGCATCGGCAGGTGGACTCTCAACCACTGCGCCACCAGGGAAGCCCAAGAACTCAAATTTGATCCATGTGGTGATGCTCTGGGAACAGCACTCCACCAAAAACTGAGAGCATACACGTAAAGTTCTCAGGAGTTGAAACCCGACCTTCAACCAAACACAATATTATTCAATGACAGAAAAATTGTAACTCACTGAACATTTTTGATCCAGACCCACATCCAACAGTTGGATGTGTATGAACAGCTAAACAGTGTATGTTCTGTAGCAGGCACTCCTAGTACAATCTAGAATTTGTGCCATTATACCATACTTTAATCTTATCCTGGGTCACATTTCTAGATAGGTGATGGTTTGAGATATTTGACTAAGTCGGTAGTTAAAAAAAAAAAAAAAAAAAGCAGTGTCACTTTCATTAGAGATATATTTTAAAAGATGTGAGTTGCTATATCTCATCCTCTACTGGTTTTCTTCAAAAACTCATAAACCTTGTTCAAAACACTGGGACGGAGTAAATGGAAAGACAAAGGACAGCTTTTGGTGTAGAAGTCACAGTTGAAATGGGAAGACAGAAAATATGCATGAAACTATAAATAACGATAGGAAATACCAAAAACGAAATATGTAGCTTGTGAAAGTTTCTCTCACATGAGAAGAGATTTAGCAGATTGCTAGGATGGGAAGGAAGAGGTAATCATTCTCTGGGGGAATGGCACACATTCTCAGTCAAGAGGCAGCAACAATCAATGTCAGACCAAGTATAAGTCAGAGAAAGAATGCAATGTTCTTCATTTAATTCTCTTAGATAATAGACTCATGAAACTTACCAGTTCCAGTGTCAGCTTACACACTATACGTTCGTGGTGCACGTATGTAATTTGGGTTCTCATCTCTTCTGACAGTTCTCCCATAAGTTATTCTTCTAACTGGCTGAGTTTAATTCTGCCAAAGTGATTTCATAGGCAGATATCAATGACTGATTTTGTATAAATTACCCAGCAGTTTTAGATTCTGAATTTTAATCTGGTGATAATTCTGCATTGATAAATGAGGTTGAATTTCAATGGGGAAACATGAAATACATTTCTTCGTATTTGTGAAAATAATTCTGGTCAAAAAGCATACGACCCAATCTTAGTAGGTAATGAGGTATGAATCATTTCAACAGAAGTTTGAGAAAGTTGCTTTAAAACCGAAATGACTAAGGTTTTTTTTTTTCTTTCCTATTTTCCTACAATAGATCTTCAAAGCTAGATACATACCACAATACTTATCCAACATGAGTGTTTTTGATTGAAGAAATATCTTTAACAGAAATAGGGTGTACCAAGAATTTTTTGGTTGTGTCTTTCTTAAATTGATGGTTAGTTTTTTTCCATAGCTAACAATTTGGGATAAATCTGAAATATTCATTTAACAGTTTTAAACCACACTTTCTGTGGACAGTTTCATTCATTCGTAACCCAATAAATCATCTGGTGTTTATTGAATGCCTGCTTTGTGCTCAGCTCAAGCCTCTGTTTATGTGAGATTTGAATAAAAAACTGCATCCTTGGCCATGAAGAGGCTGTAGTCCAATTGGGAAGACAGTCAGCACACAGAAATTATAGCAAACTTGACCACACCCAATAGAATCAAATTTCTGAGAGTGTGGAAAAGGCCTCAGGTGTGATTTAAAAAAATGAGAAAAAAATTTCATTCTGAGGGAATCCCAGAAACTGAACAAGCAGAATTCAGGAGGTGAAGAGTGTTCCAAAGCCAAGGAGCAGCACCGACCTCCCCCCATCATGTCCCAGAGCAGAGGTGATCCTCGCTCCAGCAACGCCAGGCACACTGGTCTCCACGGCATCCCTGCACTGCACACAGTTCCACAGGCCACGTCTTTACAATGTACTCTCAGCCCCTTCTCTCATTTCCACGTGCCCAAGAAGTATTCCTTCAAGGTCTACTTCAGATGCTGCCTCTTCCATCATGATTCCTAACTGACCCAGCTGTTTTCTTTCATGAACTCTTAGTCCGCACCTTTCTTATTGAAGGACTATTTTTTACTTTGTATCATAGATCTTGACATCTGAGCCTTAGGTTCTCACTTTTTTCCAAAAGCATCTTGACCCAAAGTGATTCTTCTTTAAACAGAGCCTAATAAGGGCTACACAGTTAGGATAACTTATTGAATGAATGGCTATGATAGAAACTAATCAACATATGTGGAATAAACTGTAAATTACATATTTGCCTTTATACCCACTTAAGTGATACTTGATAAACCAGGTGAAGTAGCACTCCAGGTCTTTGAGCAGAAAAGAAGATCTGCATGCAGGTTACATACAAGAAAGAATACAACCCAGTCTAGGGTGTTGGTGGAAAGGATTTGGTCCCAACTGTGAGGTCACAAGGGCAGGACCAGGCTATTGGTGGTGGTGTTAGGGGACAGAATGAAACTACATGATTTGGTAGATATAGGGCATCAAGTTGGTAGATAATGAGTTTGGCATATTTCTAATTTTTAATTTCCGTAAAAGTTTGGAAATGTTTTGTGTGTCATGTTAGACGTCAAAATATTAAGCAGTGATTTGCAAGTGAAAGAGGATCACCGGAAAGAGGACTGCTAAACTCTAATCCCAGCCTGGGTTCCCAGCTGTGAGATGTTGAACAAGTTACTTGACATCTCTGATCCTCAATTTACTCAAACATACACTGGGGATAGTAATGTTAAGCTCTTTTGACTGCTCTGAAGAAGCAAGAAAAAGTACACAAAAGTGCCTACTGCAGTGTCTGGTACATATTAGTCAGCTAGTTAAAGGTAATTCTCAATGAATGTTTGCTGAATTTATAAACAAATACATTAGGGTGGAGGTGGAAGGGAAGCAGCAAAGAAAAGACACACAGAAGGAGTGAAGAGGCCATGGGAAGAGAACAAGAATAGTTCAAGGTCAAGAGAATCTATGGGAGATTTCAATGTCCTCTAATTGCTTTAAATGGTGGCAGAAGACCACGCCAAAGAGGTGAGCCTCTGTGAAAAAGGAGTTAGAACGAACAGAGTTCATTGCTGTGATCCTATAAAGCATACCACAAAATGAAATCGACGCATCTTTAATATGAATAATTCTTGTTGGTTCATTAGGTGTGAATTGTTTGGTATTAGGTATAAATAGTTTGCAGTTAAGATAATTGACTGTTACCATTTATGGCTGCATGGCTTAACTGAGCACTTGGTAGAATTAGTTAAGGAAAAAATAATGAACCAGGCAGAGGCCTTAGACTATACAGCCATCTGAATAACAAGAGCATGGGGGTAAGGAATAGCCAATGACATGACACATCATTCACTTAAAGAACATGTCTCTCTTAGAGAACAGACTTGTGGTTGCCAAGGGGGAGGAAGGGTAAGGGAGTGGTGGCTTGGGAGTTTGGGGTTAGCAGATGTAAACTATTATATGTGGAATGGATAAACAACAAGGTCCTACTGTATAGCACAGGGAACTATATTCAATATCCTGTGACAAACCATAATGGAAAAGAATATAAAAAGAATGTGTATATATAGCTGAATCACTTTGCTATACAGCAGAAATTAACACAGCATTGTAAATCAACTATACTTGAATAAAAAATGGGGTGTGCTTCTGCACACCCCATTTTTTCCTAAAACTCCTAAATCTTAAAAGAATGAAGGGCAAGGCGTTTGTGGCATGAAACCTTTTAGGTTTCCTCAGGATATAGAAGACAATTTGGGTCAAAGAAAATGCCGGTTAAATACATCTGCACCATATGATTATATCCCAGAATACCTATTGACTGAATATCTGTATTGTATGCTATCTTCTTCATACCTAAACGGCTTGGACTAAGAAGAACTAATGCATGGCATTCAAGCCAGCCTCTACCCTTTTATGTGTCTGAGTTCTTATTCCTGAGCCTGAGCAAATTAGGCCCTACTTTACCCATCAGACTCAGTACTCCTTCCTTGGACTTGCCCTCAGAATCCACCTCAACTCATTGCTCTAGCCAGTCAACTACAAATGGATTGGAATCAGCCTCTAAGTTAAAACCTATTTGTTATCCTTGGTTCAGATATTTATCTGCCTTAAGGCAGGTGTCTGTAACACACGCTCTCTAAAATTCATGTCTAGTTCTGTGAGCCTTAAAACTCTCAGTTCCAATCATCTAATTAGCAGAACAAGGTCGTGATTATATATAAGAAGAAAACTCTTGAGTCTTGAAGCCTTAAGGTAAATCAAGTTCCTTAATTTATGTCTAGGGTTGCATGGATAACTATAACTTTATTTGAGTATCTTTAGGTCCTTCTAATTGTGCATGTGTGCATATGTGTTTATAGAATTACTTCCTATTTAATTTTACCCATGTTCATAATTTTATCCCACATTTACTTTCATAATCACTTTTTTATATTTTTTATTCTAACCGTCGAGTGTTTCTGAACTGACCGGTAATTCAGTCTGAAGTCTTCCAATCATTCCTCTTGGCATTACTAGTCAGTCTGGAACATGGTGATAGTAACACACTTTTTGACCCCCTGGCACTATGAATGATGATACTCATATCACCTTTAAGGAGAGCACACCTGGCTGTTCTCTCTTCAACACACTGGGCAACAATCTGAGAAGTGTTTAAACATCAAGTATTCCAGAATTCAAAGCTAGTTTATGATCTTTCATAAAGTTTATATATTTTGAAAGGTTTTTTCTTCTTTTTTATAATTTCCTTCCTTTCCTCAATGTCATCCCTCAAATATTCCTGATTCTCCCTTCCACACAAAAGACCTCAAAGTTGTAGGTGTGCCTCTGTACTTAGTCCTTTTTGCTACTCTTTATTTTTTCTTTCCCAAAAGCCATCATGGATTATTCTCATTATATTTCTCTCCAATTGTGTGCAATATTTTCCTCAAAGTTACCTTTAAGCAAAGAAGCTATACTATGTACCTATTTACCATTTCTCCCATGACACCAAAATAAATAGAGTAGAAGGTCTAAATTCTTTTGGTTCTGTAGAATACACATGCATGGCTCCAAGATGTTAGCACTTTCTGTATTGAAGGGCTGTTAGTAATGAACTAAATTCACCTAAAACATAGAGCAAAATTAAACTGTATTTCACATAATTTTACTCTTTTTGTCATTTTTTCATTGCATACATTTATTGAATGGTATTAAGGAATGGTCTGAATAAATATTCAGTGACTAGAATGAACACATAACATTTTGGGGGTTAATGGGAAGATTAGCCCGGCTGAAACAGAGTGCTTAAAGCATTTTAAGGAGGAGTAATTTAGGTATAAAGTGTAAAAGCAACCAATCACCATAGGGTATTACAGCTTCGAAAAGATGGGCACCCCTAACTGTTACTTGGGTGTCTTTACAACATTTTAATTTTCATGGGTCAGGGGGTGGGGATCTTGCTAAGGTTTCTACAGTTCATCTTAAAATTAAACACTCTGGAGACCATTCTTTAACAACTCCTTTGGGTCATTCCAAAACACCTCTGTTACGGAGATTAATACTCTGGTTCTGAGCCAAAAGCATGGTTTTCAGATGTTACAATTACCTGTTCAGCTTCTCAGGGGCAATTACTTGAAAGGAGTAAATGCTCTGGCTACAATTGCCTCTGTGAGAGTCACAGTAATTGCCATTCATCAGGGCAGCAACCTGCTGAGGGCATCCATTCATAAACTCTGAGCCATCAATAAACTGGAACCTCGGGCCCCTGGTGCCAACATGCTTTACACAATGAAATATTATTACCGGCAATTAGGTAAACAATGAGCCAACCCGGAAATGGAAGAGAGATTGCCAATGACTACCTTAGCACGTCATCCACAGATGTCTTAAATCTTTTCCTGCAAGAGAAATACCTTGGGATAACTCTTTCTACACCACCAGCATCCAACCTATCACAAAAACTTTCACAGATTAAAGAATAAAGAAAGAGGGAAATGTTAACAAGTGAGTTTTTGTTTTAATCAGGACATGTGGTGTGGGGCAGTAGACAACAGCTTTCATATCATAGCGATCCATAGATATCAGGTACCAGTTACCTTTGCAGGGGCTGCTGTAAGGTAGGGTTGGGGAGGAAGGGGGCCATGTAACTGGAGTCAAGGCAGCTAACTCCACAGCCACGGTCCTGGGACAAACTGCTTAACAGTGTTCAGGGAATCTATGTTAATGAAAGCTGGTAATTTGTGAAGTGCTTAAGAGTTTAAAAAGATTTTGCCATCCATGATGAAATTTGATCACCATACTGTATCAGTGAGTACATGGGGTGGACATCATCTTTTCTGTGTTATTATTGTTGTTTTTAATTAGAGGAGAGAATTGAGGGTCAGAGACACTAAGTAACTGCTCAGATTACTGAGGTCACTTTCAGACCAGTGCTGTTGTCTGCTTTGGTCAGGTTCCCCCGATTAAGGTGCTCAGACCAGTTTAGAAGCATGTTTCCAGCTCATCCCAAACCTACCACTTAGCCCTTGGGCCCCAGCTCCTCTCCCTCAGGGCCATTCCTCTCCCAGGGCTCTGACTTGAGGACACAGGGCGACATGGCAGTCAGGGAGAGCGGGAGGAAATTGTGGTGAAGCCCTGCTTCTCATGCTGAAGCTCGAAGACCAAGGGGTGAAACCCAAGCCACCACCAGCAGCTTCAGACAAACAGAGACAGGGCTGTAAAAGTTATTCAAACTGACAAACACAATGGTCAGGTTGAAATGCAGTCAGGAAGTTGACATGTGGTGAATGTTGGGGATGTTTTATGAAGTGAAAAAGAAAGTAACCCCAGAACCAGATAATTCTAGTCATTTTTCTGTCTGAGTTGTAATTGATGAGTCCCTCATCGATACTCCTGTTGTTTTTACCCAAATAAATAATGCCACTGAAAGCAGTTTGATGGGATACGAGAGTACTGCTAAAACAGGGGAAATCTGTGACAGCAGAAGTGGTGGGAGGTCAGGAATTTTTAAAAGGCACCGTTAGAGAAACCATGTGGTTTGGGGTATGTTCCTAAGGTAAGGCAGTGGCCCTTACCCAGGAAATTCTTTTGACTGATAAATCATATTTTATTTTTATACGACTCAAGTTTATTAAACTCATTTTATATATCAAATAAGTTTAGGATCGATAAAATGTATTTCTGAAAACTAAGCAGGAAGTGGCAGTCTAGCGGTTAGAGCACAGGATGGAGACCCAGGAGTTCTTTATTTTATTTTCACCTCCTCCACCGCAAGCTCACGACTTAATGTGATCTGGGCAGAAGAGCAAATGATTTTTCTTCTCTTTCTCTCATTGGAAAAACAAAGTAAAACAGAAACAAAAACACAGACTTTTTCACCCTTTTCGAAGCACTTACCCTATTCATGCTTGCTTGCTCCTCTTATTTTCCTTTTTCTCCTTTCCTTTGATTTGTAAGCCAACTCAAATGTCTAGGGGAACCGTGACAGGGTGTAAGATAGATAGATATTCTTTGTAGGTCTTCTAAGACCACTTCACATTTAAAAGAAAATGTCAAAGACAGGGCAAACCCTAATGAAAAGTTCAAACTATAATTTGACCTTCACTTAGAATAGAAACAGGGTTAAGTGAACAGAATCTTGAGAGCCAAGTATGTGTAAAGTATTCAAAAGAATTTCCTCTGAAATCTCAATAGAAAACTTTCTAAGATTGCCCTAACTCCTAGGTGTGGGATTCTTAGACTCAAGAGAGGAAATAAATATTAGAAAATAACTATGAAATAAAATACTTCCCAGGCTCAAGAATATCCTGGTGTAGTCCATGTCTAAAATTAGGCAAGTAAAACAAGTCATTGAAGAATTACTTCAGATTTATAAAACCATATTGGAATTAGGAAACATTTTCACAAGAAGATGTGATTTACTTTTTCACTACTTTTCTGTGTTTAAATGTCTCATTATTTTCTCCCTCATTAGGTTATAAACTTTTGAGAGCAAGGACTATAGGTTTTATTTATTATTGATTTCCCATAGCTTCTGACAGTATTGATTGACAGTCTGAAGTGTTTGACTCTCTAAGCTAAAGGATTTTTCCCTGATGGAAGTACGAAAATTTCCTATTTTTCTTAAAAAGAAAATGACATCACAGACATAAATTGATATAGTATCGAAATTATCAGGAATCTAGAACATCAAATATTTTATTTTATATTTATATTTTATAATATTTATTTTATAAAATTCACAATCTTGTTACACAACGAGCGTCTTTAGAATGAGTTGAAAGAATCTCTCTGACTTTTTAGATTTTAATCTAATCTTTGCTATTTTATATTAACTCCTGTTAAACATGCAATTTTCAAAGTTCTTTTGTTTGTTTGTGAATCTAAGTGCCAAATACATATGACTAGTTATTTGCGTTTAGGGTCTTTATCAAAAATCCTGGACTGTAGGGAGTTTCAGAGACACGGAGACCCTAGGTTGCACTGAGCCTACTGGTTTATTGGATTGTACCCTGTAGCACTTAAATCTCCAGCACAGAATTTGGGATTAACTACTCACAGTTTTACATCCTTATCTATTGCTCATGGGTGGATATTGTTTTCTGAAATAGATGATAAGGTCCCTGAATGTAGCTCTTACAGGATCAGTAGCATGTAACACAACTCTGAAAGGTGAAAGCCATCTCATTTATCCAAGATTTCACAAACCAGAGTACAGCAGCTTGATAAAACATAACAATTTTTTACCTTGTACTAATAAAATTGTGTGGAGTCTGCGTGTGTGAGTAACTAATGATACGTGAGAAGTGACATGCTGAAGACTTCTAGGTACAGAAAAATAAGATTTTGCATTGTGTTTTTAAATGCATCTATTAGTCACTTATTTTAATTGTTAGTCGTGCATTCCCTCACATGAAGAGAAATGCTTTCAAAACATGTTCCTGACTCAATAAGAAAATGTTCAACTCTTACCTTCTGATTTGTCATTAGGAACAGTGTGACCATCACTTATGCGTCACAAGATTGGTAAGCAAAATTAACCTCGAAGAACAAAGTGTTTATGATGCTGAGAGAACAAACACAATTCTCTACAACAAATTGAATGACATTCTAATTAATGTCTCAATGATTCAAGTCACTCGTTGTTGGAAGATAACTATTAAAGTAAACCTTTAGTATCATAAGAAAACTCTTCGGTTTTTCACTCAAAATAGGCTGAGATTCTTTTATGATGACTATAAAATGATTAACTATAGATATAACTTAAATTTTATGGCAACAGGCATGTAATTTTTTTCTCTCATATTATCTCTTTTCCCCTCCAAAAAAGCTCATACTTAATCCAGTGCTTCAGATTTTCTAAAATCTTGTGTCAGCAGCTTTTTCATTAAAGGTTTTAATTAGGTAGCTTTGCAATTTATGGTTCATGAATTTATACTGTGATTGTAGTCATTATTGAATCAAAGACTTTGTGGCCCGTCATAAATTATTTCCACGTAATATGTTCTTTCCATTTCTCAAGATATTGTCACAGGTAGCCAGACTCTTTCACCCATTTTCCATGAATAAGGATGGCATTTGCTCCTGGCAGCCATTCTGTGACCAAGAGGAGAATCAGCCTGAGAAGCTGACACAATGGCATCAGAGCAAAGAGATGATTGCCCTACCTCTAAACCTCCTTTAACACAAGTAAAATAATTTTATTATTATTTCAGCTTAAGTTTGACTTACAGACAAGAGTAAACTAAGACAATACTCAAAGACTTACAGACAAGAGTAAACTAAGACAATACTCAAAGAAAAAGAGAGTAAAGGGGTAGCACAGAGAAACTACTCAAATTACAATTTTTCCTGAAGTCTTCCATGATTATTGACTAGATTTGACCCAACTTATTCAAAGACAGGAGTTAAGATAAAAGCAATAATCACAGATCAAAGAGACAAACAATAATAACTCCAGAGGTAGTTGCAAGCAAGAGTTGTAGGTTGCTCTAGTGGTGGTCCTGTACTTACCAGCTACTGCTGCTATTGTTAAAACCTTGGATTTCCTCTACAATAGATGAGGTGTATTAAGCTTTATTGTATGAATCAAGTAATTTGTTATCTACTGCATTCAGAATGTGGTTCCTTTGCATCACCAAGAGTTGAAGCAACCTGTTACTTAATTTTGTTTATTTCTACGTGGCTACCTAAGAAGAAAGAGAGAATCATTTCTCAGCCTTCATACAATACTAACAACCACTCAGGTGATCGCCTCAGCTTAGTGCTGAAGATTTTCCTTGCATCATCATTCGACTCATCCAATTAATGGATAACACCTTTGTGCTTTGACGGTTTCTAAGCTAAGTATATGCTTTCTGTTTCCTTCATAGATGGCCAATGGCTGTTGACTATTAACATGTACAACATTCATTTTTTTTTGTCTTCTATTTTTTAGTAAAGTATTTCAATAACTTTTTTTTTAAGGCAGCAGATAGAGCAGTCTGGAATCAGGTTGCCTGGGTTTGAAACCTAGTTTTTACTCACAAACACTTGGACAAGTGGAAATGTTTCTGTGCATTAATTTCCTCAATTGTAAAATAAGGAATAAGTAGAATCTATCTCATAGGATTGCTGGGAGGATATCATGAATAAATATATATAAAGCAATTAGACTAATACCTCACATACCATAAATAATTAGCTATTCATTCATTCAACAAATAACTCATTGAAATCCTAATATGGATAAAGTGTTGTCCTTGGACTTGTGAGAATGCAAAGGTAAAAGAGTCTTTCTCTGCCTTCAAGTAGTTAACTGTCTAGTATGGGAAACAGGGCACAAACATAAATAACAACAATGTCGGATAGTATTAAAAAATCACGTAAGTCTATTATATATGAAGAGGCGACAAGACATAGGTGGGTCAATGCTAGTATTGTTTTTCCCTTGTATTCATGTAATTTACATAGTGTTGCGATTTAGCATTTTTCTGTTGCTATGTAGGTTCTTTGGTCAAAACTTGCTTGCTTGTTTCCTGTTGCCTGTTTTCCTATTTATCCACATAGCAAAGTGGCACAGGGTATTACAAAAGCAAACAAGGATGCTAAAGAAAGTACCAAAACATAGAAAACATATTGTGGCCTTCTCCCTGTTCACTAATTGAGTAGAACTGACCATACCCTCATTTGTGACTCATTGTACCCTGCAAATACTAAATTTGAAAGATCAAAGATCACATTCTGTTGAGTTTTGAATCCTAAGTATCTAATGAAATGTCCCTGATTTCAGGTCAATTAGAATATCACTTTCTCCTGGTCACAGTGATTGGTTCAGAAAAAGGGAAAATCACCCAAATTAGACTCAGAAATTTTCTGCTAGAACAATTGTTGAAAGATTCATTCTGTCTACTCATTTTGCCAGGCTGTTGGAATATGAGATGGAGTTGCCAACAACCATCTTGCTGCCACCTGGAGAAAGTCTGAGAAGGAAGTAGAGGAGAGGCAAGAGAGAGGGAGAAAACTGACAACACTGAAACGCTGGATTTGGCTGGGCTTGACCCACTAGTTGGCCTTCTCAGTTAAAAAGTAAATACACTCCTTCTTTGTTTAAAACCAGTTTGGATAAGGAGGCTGTTTGCTCACTACAAGACCCAGAGTATGTGTTATTCTTATTATTCACAGGATTTTTTGTCAGTAAATATTTCTAAAACATAGTCTTAGTCTTTGAATAGTTATGCAAATGAAACAATCATCAACATTTCCATCACCCCATCCCAACCACATTTCTCAACTTTGTTATTTGCATAGAGCTTTGCACTTTACAAAGTATTTCTTCTCTCACACTGGATCCTAATTACAATCCAATCATCAAGTAGGGAAGCATTAATACTTTATGTGCAAAAAAATTAAGGCTTTGATCAGTTAAGTAACTTGCCTAGCTTAATTCATTTAGTAGATAAATACCTGTTTTCAAAAGCTTAATTTTCCATCATAAAAATAAATGTGGGGGCTTCCCTGGTGGCGCAGTGGTTGGGAGTCTGCCTGCCGATGCAGGGGACACGGGTTCGTGCCCCGGTCTGGGAGGATCCCGCATGTCGCGGAGCGGCTGGGCCCGTGGGCCATGGCCGCTGGGCCTGCGCGTCTGGAGCCTGTGCTCCGCAATGGGGGAGGCCACGACAGTGAGAGGCCCGCGTACCGCAAAAAAAAAAAAAAAATAAAAAAAAAAAAAAATAAATGTGTATTGACTTAGTCTTATAAGTCTTATATGAAGCAACAGACCCAGATTTACCCTCTCAAGTTAAACAACTGGAAAACCTGGGTGTGGGGGGAATATACACGGTTGACAACCTGGGGGTTAGTGGTCTCAACTACCTGCCCAGTCGAAAATCCACGTGTAACTTTACAGTCAGCCCTTTGTATCCATGATTTCATATGTATCTACAGATTCAACCATCCACGGGCTGTGCAGTACTGTAGTATTTATTGAAAAAAATCCATGTATAAGTGGACTCCCGCAGTTGAAGCCCATGTTGTTCAAGGGTCAACTGAATATATACAGAGAGATAGATAGATGATAGATAGATAGATAGATAGATAGATAGATAGATAGATAGATATAGAAAGTTTCAATAATTTTCAGGCAGCACAACCAGAGAGCTATAATCTCTGAGAGAAGAGAAACAAATAAGATGAAGCATACAGTCATTCAAGCCTAATGCCTGGAGGCTCTTTCCAGGCTGCGAATCAGGGAAGAAAAATACAAAGTGCCTTACAGCCTTTCTGAGTTGAGAAAACAGTTCAGGGAGGCCAGAAAGGAGGGTATTTCAGTGAAAGACTGCTCCCTGCACAAAGACAAAGCTCCAAAGATCTGCAGAGGAAACCTTCTGTTTCTGGCTGAGTACTAATCAGTGCCAGTTGAGAGAAAATAATCCAAGTTCAGAGAAAAAGCCACCAGAAAGCAGTAGGTAGAGCAATTCCTGATGCTCACATCCATCTGAGAGTAGTCTGAGTTCCCACCAGCCAGAGTGGGAAGACATTAGATTACAATAATAGGGTAGAATCCTCGATAGGGTTATGCACTAGTGGTGGACTGAATTAGCCCTAGACCAAAGGATCCTCTGCTTCCATTCTAGAAAAGTTTAAAAGCAAGTCTCAGCATGATCTAATCGATTTTAAGTAACCTAACTGCACACCAAAGCAAAATTCAACCCTATTTAAAGGAATACAATATGGTCCAACTACGAACAATAGAGAATTTACACCGTCCAACATCCATTAAAAATAAAAATTACCAGACATGCAAATGTGCAGGAAAATATCATTTCTAACCAGGAGAAAATCAATCAAAAAATAAAACTGTCCTAGAAATGACGGAGATAAAGGAATTACCAGAAAAGCACATTGAAATAGTTATATGTTCCATATGTTTATGGAGGTAGACAAAAACATGAGCGTGATGAAAAGAAAAATTAAAGATATGAAAAAGACCACTTCTAAAGATGAAAAATAAAAATTAAATGGAAAATAATTTAGGTGAAATTGGCATTATATTAGTCACTGCAGAAAAAATACAGTAATAGACTCTTGAAAAAAATTATTGAAGTAGTAGAAACTATTAAGGCATGTTAAGTGAAACTACCCAAAATGCAACACAGAAAAAAAGATCAGTGACCTATAAGACAAAAACAAGCAGTCTAATACATGTGTAATTAGATTTCAAGAGAGGTGAGAGAAAGGAATAGAAAAAATATTTGAAGAAATAATGCTATTTTTAAAAATGTGATCTAAATAATCTGCCTACCAATATAAGAAGTATAAAGAATCTCAAGGAAAATAAATGTATGTGGTATACACACACACACACACACACACACACACACACAGACACACACACACACACAGGAAAATTACTCAGCCATAAAAAAGAATGAAATCTTGCCATTTGCTACAACATGCATGGACCTAGAGGGTATTATTCTGAGTGAAATAAGTCAGACAGAGAAAGACAAATACTGTATGATTTCACTTATATGTGGACCTGAAAAACAAAACCAATGAACCAACATAACAAAACAGAAGCAGAGTTATAGATACAGAGAACAAACAGGTGGTTGCCAGAGGGGAGGGGGCTGAGAGGAGGGAGATTAATAGGTACAAACTTGCAGTTCCAAAATAAATGAGTCATGGGTATGAAATGTACAGTGTGGGGAATATAGTCAATAACTATATACTATCTTTGTATGATAACATATTGTAACTAGACTTTTGTGGTGATCATTTTGAAATGTATAGAAATATCTGATCACTATGTTGTGTAACAGAAACTAACACAGTGCTGTAGGTCAATTATACTTCAAAAAAAAACAGATGAACTCACAGAAAAAGAGATCAGATTTATGGTTAGCAGAGGCAGAGATTGGGTGGAAGCGAACTGGACGGAGGCTGTCAAAAGGTACAAGCTTCCAGTTATAAGGAAAATAAGCACTAGGGATGTAATGTACTACATGATAAATATAATGAACACTGCTGTGTGTTACATACAAAAGTTGTTCAGAGAGGAAACCCTAAGAGATCTCTCATCACAAGGAAAAAAATTTTCCCGTTTAGTTTTCTGTCAATATGAGATGATCACTAAGCTTATTGTGATGTATGTAAATCATGTACATACATGATGTATGTAAATCAAACCATTATGCTGTACACCTTGAACTTATACAGTGCTGTATGTCAATTATATCTCAATAAAACTGGGGAAAAAATGAACACTAATTTATGTAAAATGTTTGTTGGGTTTAAGGCAAAAGCCCAAAGATTGGGAATACATCTTCTTCCTGATAAAATGTATTGTCATTGTTGGAAATGTTTGTATTCTCTACCTTTGCTAGAAGGTTTTTCTAATCACCAAGGCTAGTGATGTATCTGAGTATAACGCAAGACGTCTTCTCTAATATCATTAGATGGTATCAGTCCATTATATGGTTTCCCTATGTTATTATATGGTTTGTCATAGTTACAGCCTTTAATATTTAGACCTATGGGTATAAGAGAAAGACTACTCTCTTCTGTCTGGATCAACACTCATTAAACTAGCCTTTACCTCTGATCACAATAATAATACATATCTAATATTTTAAAAGTCCGTAGAGATACTCACACAGGAATAATAGTTTCTTCTGGAGAAACGAATGGAACAGCTGAGGCTATAGGGTAATTTCATTTCATTGTTATACTTTGTTTCTGTTTTCTTGTGTAAGAATGTATTTATGTATCATTTTATAATTAAAAATGTAAAATAAAAAGGAAATTTAAAATTTGAAAAAATATGGTAAAGTAGAAAAATAAATTCTACATATTGCTGTTAATATTTTGTGTATTTTCTTCTAGTAACTCTTCTATTTTTATAAATGTGTAATTACAGATATTTATAAAACTTTGGTTATACTCTTTCAATTCACTTTCTCATGGTTATATCGAATTCATTCACTGATCATAATTTATTTAACCATACTTCTATTGCTGAATATTTTTATGGCAGTGTAAACAATGTTACAAAGAACAAAATGAGCATAAATCTTTTTTAATATACCAAATTTTTTTCTTAGAGTACATTCCTACACGTGAACTTGCTGGCTCAACTGTGTATTTTTAAGGTTTTTGTTATATCATACCCATATTGCTCTCTAAAAAGCTGTTATCTTACATTCCTAAAATTAATTTATAATTGTCCTCATTTCCCACCACCCTTGCCAAAACTGAATATGATCATTTTTTTCACCTTTGTCAGTGTTACATGTGAAAAATCATTTCTTCGATTTTTTTTTGTGATGTAGACACTTTCTTGTGTTGTTCATAACTTGTATGGTGAGTAGCCAGTTATTTTCTTTTATCAATTTTCCTCTTATTAATGTACCTTATTAATTTATGAATTTCTTCATAAATAAGAACAGTTCTCTATTTTTACTTCATTTTTAAATTTTTACTAGTTTACCATTACTTTATTTATGACATTTTATGAAAACAGTTTTTCATTTTTATGTACTTGAATATATTAACATTTAAATTTTTGATTATTTACTTTGGGTATCTACCAAGAATCAGATTTATCTTCATATATACATTATTATTTTATGAATTTAAAACTATATCCTCTTTAACATTTTAATCCATCTGCAGTTTTTAAAATTATTATGAGGTGGGCTTCCCTGGTGGCGCAGTGGTTGAGAGTCCGCCTGCCGATGCAGGGGACACGGGTTCGTGCCCCGGTCTGGGAAGATCCCACATGCCGCGGAGCGGCTGGGCCCGTGAGTCATGGACGCTGAGCCTGCGCATCTGGAGGCTGTGTTCCGCAACGGGAGAGGCCACAGCAGTGAAAGGCCCGCGTACCGCAAAAAAAAAGAAAAAAAAAAATATATATATATAATGAGATAAAAATTTCTAATTAATTCAACAAATTATGCCATCCTTCTTCCCAATTAATTAAGCCATTCTTTCTCACTAATGAAAATGGATTCTTTATTATATTAGAAAACACATTTTTTTTTCCTGATTATCTAGGGCTATTTATTTATTCATCACTCTTACTTGACTTATATATGCAAAGTAATACATTTGTGTTCAAATATGGCATGAATTTCAAATTTTCGTCACAAGATATTCTCGAAGTAGCAACAATTTGGTTGAGTAAAATGATGAGTGTGTCTTGGGTCACTTTATCAGTTTTCTATTCCCTTCCATTAATTCATCTGTCCTTACACTAGTACCACACCAGAAT
The DNA here is from genome assembly GCF_003676395.1 of Aethalodelphis obliquidens. Classification (NCBI taxonomy): domain Eukaryota; kingdom Metazoa; phylum Chordata; class Mammalia; order Artiodactyla; family Delphinidae; genus Aethalodelphis; species Aethalodelphis obliquidens. The sequence goes on along the minus strand of NW_020837945.1, from coordinate 96,948,899 downwards.
CATTATTATACTTTGGATAACATGATATATAATTTTGAGAGCTCTCCTCATTATTTATTCTTTCATTGCCTTTTTTGTTTGCTTATTTTCACTTATAGAGGCTTTAGAATCCATTTTATTGTAGTTGCTTTAAATTTGTACATTTATTTGGGGAAACTTACACCTTTATAATATTTGCATTCAGGAACATGACACACATCTCTATATAATCAAACCTAACTATATGTTTCTCAATAAAATTTTATACATATAGATACTCTCAATTTAATTGAGTTTATTCTTAGGTGTAATTTTATGTCTGTTTTAAAATGTATTTTCTTTTTGTCATTTTATTATTCTAAATGGACTACTATTGGTAATTACCCCAGTGAGACTATCTTTGAAACCTCAAAATAGGTCAGAATTATTTTCATATAAGGGGGTCACTAATCCATTCTTATCAGGAAGAGATGGCTACCATAAAGGGAATAGATAGCAGAAAATACAATGTGACGAACTTGGAGGTGTTGTTCAGTCTGAAGGCAATAGACACTCATGAGCTTCAACAACTGTTGTTATTTAGGACTCTGATAGGGCTCCTGATTTCACAAGAGAAGATAGAAATCTGGTTTTACATAAAATAAGTTCAGAGTTTCTGAGGATACATGAAAAATGATAGGAGCACTCTAGGAAAGTTAAACATGCGAAAGTAGTAAGAGCCTAGTAAAAAAAGAGAAGTTTTGTAATACATTAATTTACTTACTCCAAAAATGTTTATAGAACACTTATTATGTGTCATATTTTGTGGAGAAAAATGATAAATGTGTTAGTCAGCTTGAGCTGATATAACAGATGGTATACACTAGATGGTTATACACTGGATAAACATTTATTTCTCACAGTTCTGGAGTCTGGAAAGTCCAAGAACAAGACACCAGCAGCTCTGGCATCTAATGAGCTTCCCTGGTTGGCAATACTCCATGTGTTATCATTCCATGTGAACTGTCAGACATCAATGCCAGGAAAGTAACACATCTATGACTCCACAAGAAGAAGACAATGGGAGCTCCACATTTGATACTTTTCCTGGACTCTGACTTATGCCCTTCTTCCCTTGGTTGGTTTTAAATCTGTATCCTTTCCATGTAATAAATTGTAAGCATGAAGATAATCACTTTCAGTGAGTTCTGAGACCCTTCTTGCCAATTATTAAACTTGAGGGTGCTCTCTTATGTTTCCCTTAAACTTTTTCAGCTGGCTTAAACTCTCATACTGGTCATTTGGGTTAACATTCCAAATAACTTGACCCTTAACCCCTTAATACACACACACACACACACACACACACACACACACACACACACACACAGAAAAGGTATCAAATAGAGTTTTTCAGTTTTCAGTGATATAGAGAGAAAAGCCATCAAGAAAATATTGTATCTCTACTTGAAGCCATTTTTGTTAATGACGTGGAGAAAGTAATTCTCTGAAGGTAAAATTTTTCCAGAATTTTAATCCAATTAACTCTAATGAATTGATTAGCGTTAGATCCAAATGACAATCATGATTATAAGAATACCTAGTATTCTACATGTTCTAAATAAGGCCCGCTCAATGTGCTAAAATCACTTACAACTGAGATGACAGAACCATGTGGTAATCTTGAAAAATCACAGAAAAGTGCCAAATCTAGTTTCAAAAATGGATAAGGGAAAGAATTTTATAATTGTGCATAGATATATATCTATGGTAAAGTAAAAAGAGATCAGATTTCGCTTTGATTGATAGTGAACGAGTTTTCCTAACTGATTCTTGGGAAGGACACTAGTCTGTAGCTTAGGTTCACTAATGATAATCTAATTCAGTATACAAACATCTCTCTGTTTGAAATCTGGGGCTGCTCTGAGAGAAATCTGATTCTAATCCAAATGACTCAGATAACACCTCTACACAATAGTTCAAAATGATAAACTGGGTAATATTGAGAAGGTGATTAAAGAAGATGAAGTAAAATGGGTAGCCATTTTTAACATGGATGAAACAAGTTTTGGGGACAAGAGAGTATCCTTCAAATATCTGAACAGTCATTAATCAGAAACATGCATACTTCCACCTACATGGCAATGATGGGTGGAACCAATTCCAGGGTGCAATGAGCTCAATGTAACTAGAACTTTCTAATAACCATAGCCGCCCAAGGGTGGAATGAACAAACAGGCATCCTTCAGGGGAGGGTGGGGAAGCATTTGTCTAAGCATATGATGGGGACTTTGTATAGAACAATTAATATGGTCAATCGGATTTTAATTAAGTAAGCTTTTAAATAAATGATCTTTAAAGTGGTTTTTTAAATGCGTCACCTCTAATCACCATCAAAACTTCAGATTTCATATCTTCAGATTTGTTTTCCTAGCCCAGGACAATTTAGGAGTAGTAAATTGGGGGGACGTAATTACCAGAAATTATATAACTTTTATTGAACTCCTAATATGTTTTTTACATGTATTATTTAATTTATTCTTTCTTAATAGCAGAAAAAGTCTACTATTAAGCCAACTTTGTGATAAGAGAGATAAGGTCAGGCATTGAAATAACCAACCCAAGGTCAAACAGCTAGTAAGTAAAAGAGTACACATTCTGACCAACCCAGATTTCTCTACTTCTAATGGTCATGTTATTTCTCAAACCACTTCTTTCTAGTGGCAGGAGATGAGAGCCAACAAAAAGCCAGTGAAGGAATGAGAGATTTCTTATAAATCAGACCCAATATCTTACAAACCACAGCTGTCTGGGGCCATTTAGTGTGGGTACGAACAGCCTCTCCTATTTCAAAAAGCTCTTGAATGTGTTACTGATGAGTGCAACAATTAATTTATTTTCATATACATGCTCCACATTATCAAGAAAATATAATGGTGCATTCAGTATGCTATGTCTAGGAAGATCAATGCCATTGCCACTTTTAAGAAAAAAATTTTCTGTAAAATGTTCCATTGCTTCATAAAATTACATTGACTGAGGTTTGCATAAAAATCACCTAATCTGTTTCGTGATGGAGTTCAGAAGTTTGCCTGAATCAGCTGTAGACAATACAAGCATGTGATGATGTTATCAGGATTGTTTGGTTTCAAGTGCCAGAAATTCAATGGGAACCAGCTTACATGATGAGGGAAACTTATGAGAAGACTACGTTTCTAACTTCAGGAAGGTACAACTAAGCTTCAGAGATAAGTGAACAAAGCAATCAATCTTCCCCAGGAGCCCCTCTTTCATCTTTTGTCTTTCTATTCACCTTGGCCTCTCCCGTTGTCATCTTCTTCCACTGCAGACCGGATTCCTCCATGTTGTGGATGACGGCCACCAGGAGTACCTTAGCATTACCTCTTGGAGCTCCCATCGTGTAAATTCCAGGGAATATAGCTTAGTTTTATTTGAAAATCATGGATAGAGACCCTATTACTTCGTTTAGGTCAGGTATCTAACAATGAGCCAATCAGCTTTGTCCATGAGAAGGAGTTCACATAAATCAAAAAGGTCTCTGAGGGACCAACCTCAATATTAAGGCCATTGGTCCTGTAGGCAAGCAAATTATAAGCCAGGGAGACACCACAATTAGCATCTATTAAATCTGGCCCTCAGGTGAATTAAAAATTTTTAGGGAAAATTCTACCAAACTATGAACAAATTTTAAACATAAAACGTTGGGTACTTAATGGAATAAGGTTCAGTTATCTAGAAAATGTATTTATTTGGGGCATTTCACTGTTTAATGATATGGGACAAAACAAATAATCAAAGCCTTTTGCCAATGGTGTCTTAGCAATAACAGAGCATTAAGTTGCTAAACCAATCAGGTGGCCTAGAAAACAAAGCCCTTTCAGATGTGATTGAAGTCCTAGAGAAAAATGGAGTCCTTGATAGAATGACATTTTTGTAAAATATTCCAAGGACCTTTTCCTCTTCTAGGTCAATTGCTCTGAAGCATTCGTTTATAAGTTGAAGTGAACATGGATAATATTATTCTCCTATCCTGAGGTCAAAGGCAAAACTCGGTGAGAGCAATACATGGAAATGTACATTAATCATTAGAGGAGGCTTAAAAGTGTATGCTCCAATGATATGGCTATACAGATACAGTTCTCAGCTGGAAAACTATTTATGTGAAAATTCAAGGAGCTGCCACTAAGAGAGAGTTTATGCCGAAGGCAAATTGTCAAATCTGAAATGTAAGGCCTAAAAGCTGGTCTTGGACAGATTTAAAAAAAAACACAGCAAATAGACTGCATTGTTGTAGGCTAAAGCTCATTTTCAGAAATACATTGCTCGGCACTAAAGTGGACAGTCTAATCAGTTCCTCTGCAGAAACAGCAAGATTTTTACAAATGAACGAAAATCTACAGAGATGAAGCTGTGACTGGAAAATTTGATCCACATGGCTGTATTTTTAGATCTGTCAAAGACTGACCACCGTTTGCAGTTTTTCTAGCAATAGCTTAATGTAAAATTAGCCTATACGTAGCATTTCTACGTTTCATGGAGTTATGCTATATATTATACCTTATCTACTATTTGTAGAAAGGTCAAATATGCCCTTTATTCATTGCAAATACTCCTTCTTTTTAAGCAATGAAAATGGTAATTAGCCTATTCGGCATACATTTTGTGTAGGATTCTGGTTAATTAACTTAAAATCCTCACCTGTGATAAGAAAGTTTGGTGGAAATTTACTGAGGATGGAATGTACTATTTTGTTACCTTCAAAAATATCTAAAGGGTAAAGAGATCGTGAACATATGGGGAAATTCTCACCACTGGAATCCAAACAGGAAGATTTCTTATTTATTCAACAGTATGTGGGAAAATCTTGAGTGTGGAAAAATAGTGACTTCTCCATATTTAAAACTGACACAACCTGCTTGTTTTCACAGGCGTATCGTTATTATTTCACAGATAAGTGAGTATATAAGTGTGTCAACACATATATACATGTGTGTGGGTAAGTAACATGGTGAGCAGGGGAGAAAAGCTCTAGAGTAAAACCATTACCCTATTTTAAACTAGGCTTTTACTAAACCTATTATTGGCAATTTAGTTGACAATCATATTGCTGTGTGATATTCAAATGTCAAATGTGTATCTTATTTTCAGCTAAGACCGTTAACATCATTCCTTGTCAAATGCACTGAAATATGGCTAGGTCTAGCTCTGATTAGATAAGGGACCTCATGCTGCTGTTAGCAAATCCAACCCCAGGGATTGATTCCCAAGCCGGGGGAAACGGCAAAGTTATTATTGCGGATGGTGCCAAAGCTAACAGGTTTCACATGTCCTTCATGAACATATGGCTACAGCCCCAACAGTGACACCGTGAAAAGTCATTTGTTCAAGTGTCCTAGAATCCTTGCTGAAAACAAAGGTGAAAAACATAAATTTTAAATACCCACCCAACATGGCAGTGTGTTCAACTCATTGTAGGTTGCCTGGTTCAGTGCACTTACTAAAATCATATGAAAAATAATCCTTTATGCATGTGCAGAAGTTTGTCTCATTAGAGAGACCATATAACATGTACGTTAGAATCCAAGTCAGGGGTTTGAGTCTGGGCTCTGGGCAATTCTAGCTATTTGACTTTAGTAACGTTCTCAATTTCTCTGAACATCGATTCTTCTACACAGTTGGAATAGTTGTGAAAATTAAATGAAATAGTGTATGACCAGTAAATGGTAGCTCCTCCTGTCATGTTATTTAACCTTTCTCAACTTCATGAAATGTGTAGGGTACACATCATAGTCTTGTTCTAGATCAAGAAACAGACACCCCCGAAGGAGAGTGGCTTGTCCAACATCACATGGCTAAGAAGAGTGAAAGAGAATCAAGCTCAGGTCTCCTGATTTGAAATCCAGTATTTTTAAAGTGTCTGTGGAGGAACAGAAACCCTGGAAATTAGACTGTAGTTAAGGTACTGCTATACTTACAGAGGCAAAGTGAAATAGTGGATTGGTCCAATTACCTCCATAATTCAAGCCCAAAAGTACCAAAACACTTTTATGTAGTATGTCTGAATATTTCAGGCCAAATATCTGAATAATTGTCCAATTATTCATATCATTTTGAATATATGTATAAATCTGGTCTTTTTTGTGGAGGAGGGGACCAGGGTAGGCTCTGAATCATGTCTCCAATCTTTCCAATGTAAATAGAGTATTACTTTTCATTTCCCCCTTCTAATTTGTTTCAAAATCCAGTGGCTTTTTTCTTTTTTATTAAATTGGAGATTGTGGATAAATGGGAAAATCTTTACTGAAATATGGTACTTCCAACTGTAATTTTGGTTTGAAATAGGCTGCTTACAAGCACAACTTCATACAAGAGTGACAAGCCATGGCCTTCGTGGGTGTTTATTGGGGGTGGGGCAGAGTTCAAAATCCTTTCAGCTTTTATTCTAAGCACTGAATCAAATTCTGACCCTGGAGAAAATGTTTCAACTCAGTTAAAATGGCTTATATCCAAATTAGTCCAAGACAATTCTGCTCTCAGAAGTGGACCAAAATTACAGTTATTTGAAACTAAAAGAAACCCACCCCCTCTTCTTTTTTCTGACATTTACTAACCGTATACCTGTTTCAAGGTAGAATTAAATTCTCTGATCATATTTCCTTAGCTACAGCCCTGAAGTGAACATAATAACAGCATTAAAATAGAAATTAGTATAGTTTAGAAAAAATGAATGGAAGTTTCTTTAGCTATAGAAATACACATCAATTAAAATAGACTGGGCATAGTAAAATCGAGTGTCTGTACTAAAAAGAAAAAAAAAACTGTCAGCCTATCATCTTTTATGTTTTGTAATAAATATAGTGCTTAGCAGAATGTGGGAATAACGTTAACGTGGATTGACAAGTCTATTATACTTTGAACAGGTACCATGAGAAAGCAAGTGTCTTTGTTTACCATGAAGTCTGCTTGTAGAATGACCCCTAGAGATGAGGAAGGAAGAGGTTCAGACATAATTAGGACTCATTTGAAAGACTACCGCTCAGTATAATGGTGTGGGTGTAAGTTCCTCTGCGGTAGCGTGCCCACCCTCACTTATGGTTGCTAATAAGGTCTCTGCCCCTCTGGTCAACCTCCAGGTCTTTGCTCTAAAACCCGTCCAAACTGAAAGGCAACGAAAAGTCTCTTCAAGCTAGACAAAAGGAGTGTGCCCAAAGAAGGTAAGATTGCCACTCTCCTCTCTTTGATAAGTCCTATCTTTGGAATTTTCAACCTACTTTTAGTAGTCGCTGCACTCTGCTACTCCATGTATACATTCCCCTGGGTGTGAAATGGAGGAGGAGGGGCAGTGCCTTTAGAGAAGAGATTGATGAGAGATGAACCCCACACATAGAACCTCAATAGACTTTTATTGACCGGACATGAAAGAAAGCCTAAAAGGCAGCAAAAAGAAAATGATAGAATAGGGTGAGGTTACAGGTTATCTTTTTAAAGGGGGAAAATATACCCACTTTTAACCTTCCCTTGCATGAGGAACAATCTGAGACCACTTTTTTTCTCACCTTAATCTAGAAAGGCCACATTATGAATCAAATAAGATAGAAGAAAAAGAAACAAAACAAAACCCTTTGTCAAATTGTGATTGCAAAGATGCTGATAAAAAGGATTTTATTTAAATAGCTATCCTTTACATATATTTTGGCCCCCAAATTCTACTTCTAAGATTTTTTCCTAAGGAAATAATCATAAATGTGCACAGAAAAGAATTTCAACAAAAATAAAAATAAGAGACTGGTTAGAAATATCACAATGCATGCATATATACAATGGAAAAAATGCAACCATTAAAACAGTGTCTGAAGATTTTAACTTAGTCTGTATATACTTGTTTAGTTCTTACTGTTAGACAGAGCCTGGCCGGGCACTAGCATCCAGTGGTGTCTGCTTTCAAAGACCTCACACTCTAGCAGTTAGACAAAAATGGAAATAATTATTTATTTATACTTGAGATAGTGTAGTTATTCTATATTAATTCAATTAACATACATTATGTGAAAAAACAGGCTAAAAGACATTATGCTTTTGATTTTATTAAATATATATATATATACATATATTCACATATATGTATATACTCATACACACATATTTATATGCACATTGCATCTGTTAGCTATTGCTGCATAACAACTCACCCAAACCACAATTGTTTATTATCACTCATGCATTTGTGCATCACTATTGGTATGTGGATTGGCTGGAACAGCTCTGCTCCACATGTTTCTCATCCTCCTCAGAACAGTGTGATAGTCTGAGCATACTGTTTTTATCATAGTGACAGAGGTACAAGGGAGAAAACAGAAACAAAGGAAGCCTCTTTTGGTCCAGGCTTAAGAATATACAATGAAAAATGTAGAAAAATCACAAGACACCTAGGCACCCACATTAGTTACCTGAATGAAAGGATTATGTGCTTTTTTATTTTTTCTAAAGTTTCAACAACAAAATGTACTTTTCATAATCAAATCCCAACAAAAACTTATTTTAAATATTTTACCAAACTGAATTTCTGCAGGTTTCCTCTTTCTTGTAGTCCTTTATATAATTACTCATATAGAAGGGAGGACAACTGGAGAAAGAAATCTTAATATTTTATGATGTCTATCCATATGTCAAGAGATCATAATTACCTAATGTGTTGCCTGGCCTCCATATCAGTATAAACTCTGTAACAACTGACAAAGTGATAGAGAATTGTGAAGATAATATCCATGTTTATTTACTTTATTTAAGAAAAAACAAACACTTAAAGAATTTCAGTTGGTTTACAAAGGTAATTATCTCCTTAAATTTACTTTTATGTGCATGGGCATAACTAGGTACTTTTTAATGGTAGGAAGCTAGATAACACCTTGAGATGCTGTTATTGCTTTTCAAAGGATGCGTGATCCTTCATCTCAAAGCATTCCTTTTAGTGGCACATAAAAGCAATGCTTTATGCCCCATCCCTGTTTTGTGCTTTCTTTTCTTGGGTAAGGGGCTTTTTTTTTTTTTCTTGTCCTATTGACTGGTATAGGAAGCCTTTTTCCCCTCCTTTTTTGGTACCATGATTAGGTTGAATGGTTGATGTTTCTAGTGAATCATTCCACCAATTAGGCCAAAATATTAAAAGACAAGTAACTTGAGAAGGAAACTCACATTTCTATAGCACTTTGCAGCAGATGTATCCTATTTACTGCTTTATTTTATTGCTTAATGACTGGATCTGAAGTAATTGCACCATTTGACAGATATTTATTTGTAAAATGTGATTCATTCAGTCAGACACTTTTACAGTGATTTTCATGCCAAGTGTTAAAATTGTGTAGTCTTGAGTAGCTCTTTCAAAAGATGCAAACATGCATGTAAATTCCACGCATCAAGCACATCTACTTTCGGCTCTTTTTTTATTATAGAAATATTCCAGTTGACAAAGAGTGCTAGTGAATAGACGGCAGGGACTTCTGGACTTTAATCAACCTCAATCACTGGCAGGTTCAGAATTAATTTCCTAACCATGAATCACCTGCAGACAATGAATCACGTTCTAGAGAATTTTGCCAAGCAAAACAAGCCATCATGCCCTGTACAACTTTTGAGGACGGGGCCATGGAAACTCATTTGACTAGCATAGTTGAAGTAATGAAAAGAAAAGAATACTAGAGAATAGTGGAACAAGCTATCAGTGTCTGGTGACTTTCAGCTTTACAAAGACAAAGGAATCAAGAGTTCAGCATGAAAACACTCTTTCTGAAATGGTCTACTCACTGGTGGGATCCTGTTCCTTAAATTTTAGCTAATTAGAGTCAAGGTAAAGGATCCTTTGTTAATATTTTTTTGGCTGTGACAGGTTCTACACATTACAGCACAGTCATCAGAACATTTTCACCCATTCTTTAACCAAAGTGTTAGAAACCTCTTTGGTTTCTGATTCAGACACTGTCTCACTATGGAAAGAGAAGAGTGAGGAGAATTAAACAAATATCCAGGTAACACAGATGAAGAAACACTTTTGAAAGAAATAGCCAAGTCATTTATATACTTAAATTATTGATATGATTGCCTCAGTTTTCCATTTTCTCTTCCAGGTGTACAAACGAAGGAACCTATGACTTTTATTTGTTTCTAGGCATCATAAAAAAGCTGAGATAAATTTCAGTTGCAAGACATTCAACAAAATAAGTAGAACTATACACAATATCATCACAATAAAAACTGGTCATTTAAAAAGGAAATATTTGTATTGACAAATTTGGATAATGTTAATTTCAAATTCCATCAACAAGTAAACAACATACAACAATAAAAAAGTGAAAGACTTCGGCCTACTAAAGATATCTGACATATACAGCTCTAAATTATGCATACCATTGCAAAGAAAATAAAAAATAAATAGAAAATTATTATCTAGAAAGAATAGTAATAAGAATTTGCAAACACATCATTAGACAAATATCAGAAACTCAAAGACTAGACAATATACATTTTTAGAAACTGGCTTGAATTTTTTTGATTGATTGATCATTACTGTCAAATAAATTCACCTTTACAGATTCATCCAATTTGGGCATATGGAAAAAAAGAAGGAAGATTCATGTCATATGGCAGAGAATGGAATAATTTTCCAGACAGGCAATCAATATTTCATTTTAGACCATGAAAACAGGTAAATCGGGCTATAAAGTATCCACTGTCAGCAACTTTAGCCAGGTGAATGGAACACATTAAGCATTATTATTATTGAGTGATGCTAGCTGGAATTTTTGTCTTTGACTTTTATACCATCCTCTGTCCTTCAGTGTGTTGTCTTCAGATCCAATCATACCTTTTCACTTACTGATTGCCTTGGCACCTGGATTTATAATTCTCCTCCCTTCCACAGGTTCTGTTATAATTCTGAGCGCCTGGAAAAATGTGTGTTCAACTCAGACAAACCCTCAGAATGTTGACCTCATCTCCAGTGACTTACTTTCCTGCATAGTGCCCTTCAGGCACCCACCACCAAGTTGTAAATCTGGGACCTTAATCTTTACCTGAAACTGGTCTAGCTCTTAAATTGCAAATTCATACTCTATAGGGATTTGACCCAAAACTCTTATTCTTTGACTGTTGCTTAATTATTTCCAATACTTTAGTCTTTCATCTCAATTTTATGCCACTTAACAAATAGTACTGAGAGCCCACTTGGTACCTTATATTGTTCTAGACACTGGATTTCTTGGAGCGAATCAGGAAGTCAAAGATGCCTGCTCTCATGGACCTGTTTGCAAAATCGTTGACGTTGCTTCAGTCTCTCGATCAACTCTACCATATCTTCCTTTTCTACACAGCTTAAGTCTCACAGTCCATCATTTCAACATCTCTGTTTTTAATATCCTTACCACTTTGCTCATTATTCTTCCATCACCTACTGGCAGAAGTCCAAGACTAGAGAACCCTGACCACCTCCCTCTAATCATATTCATCTCAGTGGCTGAATACGACTTGGAGGAAATCATGTAACTGTGCAGATAAATACCACAATAAATTCATAGTCACCACAACAGCAATGGGGCCCTCACCCCTCCCCAGAAATCCTTTCTTCTGTGTTTTCCTAGCTGTATTTCTAGATCCCCAGGTACTTATTTCAAATAAACAGCAAGGTTAATAATGTTGGCATCCAGGGCAAGCATTTCCAAATGGACCCACAAATCAAATCTATAATTCATGTTGTGACTAACAGATGATGGTGATTATTATCAGTGCAGAACATCTGGAAGCATCCTTCCCTAACTAATCAGGGCTCAGAGACTGAGGCAAATAGAAAAGGTTCTGGGCCTTGCTTGGGGTGGAGCAACTGATTCTCTTTGCCTTGGTGTTAAACATTTTGTTGGGTCTCACTTTAACTTTCAGCTTATATTCAGCAAAAATAGTTAAAGAAGGAAGCTTCCAGTATGCTTCCGTATAGCATATTCCATGCTATATGTTATGCATATAGAAAGAACAAGCATATATAACTTCCCTAAGCTGTCTGACCAGCTGCTATAGCACAAGCTGATTAAGGATGCCCCCAAAACTTAGTTATTTGACATCTTTGTGCCTTGGTTTTCCGTAAAATGTACATAGTAGAACCAACTTAATAGGGCTGTTGTAAGGATCGAATGGGAAAACATACTTAAAGTGTTTGAAATATGACCTGGCCCCTCATAAGCACTCAGAAAATGTTAGCTATTAGTTGCTGATCCTATTCTCATCCATAATTCTGGCTCCCTCTCTCTCCTTTCTGCCACACCAAATTTCTTTAAAATGCTGTCTGTGTAAACTCCATTTTCTTACCTCTCTGGATCTCTTCACACCACCACTCCCAACCTGTTCTTATGGAGGTCACCAATGGCCTCCTCGACCCTTCCCCTGGTTCTTATTTTGTTGACCTATTAGTATCATTTGACACTAGTGACCACTCTCTTCTTCCTGAAACAATCTTCCCTAAGCTTACATGAAGAGACACACCCCTTGATTTCCTCCTGTATTTCAGGTTACACCTTTCACCTCCTTTTTCAGGATTCTTGTCCGCCTACTTTTTCAATGTTGTTTTGCAAGGTCCTATCATAGGGTTTTTCTTTTCTCACTTTACATACTTTTCCCTGGTGTATCTAATATACTCCTATAGGATTACCATTTCTGTTCTTTAGGGTGGAGACTAAGCTACAATGAAAAGAAGAGTGGTTTAAATAATGAGGTTTATCTCTTTCTCACCTAAGAGCCAAGTTGCGCGTGGTCCAGCCTTGCTCTACGCTGTCACTCAGCAACCCAGCTTCTTTTGTCTTTTTTCTGCATCCCTGAATCATCTGCATCACCATTGTCTGCTGTTTGAAGCTGGCTTTCTGTTAAGTTCAAGGACCTGAGGGAGGCAAAAAGAAAAGAGGAAGTTCAGGGGTAGGGACTACTCTTTGAACCAACGACATGGGAGTTACATACATCACGTCTATTCATATTGCACTGGTCAGAATGTGGACAAATGACCACACGACTCCACAGTGAGAGCTGGAAAATGTGGATTTTGGTTGGGCACATCCTTAGAGAGAAGGGGCAGATGGATTTTAGTGGGCAACAATAAGCCAATAGCTAGAAATTCTGTATCTTCAGCCCCGATCCCTTTCCTTACTTTTAGACTCAAACATCTAAATGCTTACTGGACAGTTTCACTTATCTCCCACTGACACCTTAAATTCAGTGTGTCCCAAATAGAATCTATATTTTTTTGTATCCCGTGATCCACATACTCCCTTCACCAAAAATGAGTCCTCTTCCTTTGTTCCCTATCACAGCAGTAGAAACACCATAGACTCCTCCCAAACATAATTTCACATCATTCTTCACTCTCTGCCTTCATAATGCTCGAACTTCCTTGTCTATAGAATCTATCACAATGGCCTCTTGATACTCTATTCTAAATACCCCTCAAATCCTCAGGCCACTGCCAAGTTACTACCTTGATTAGGCTCTACCCTCCATTATTACCCCACGTAAATTTACAAATGTTCTTCATTTTCTGAATCTGTTTGATTCCTCAGTTTGCGCAGCAGGAATTCAGATAGAGAAGGACATTAAGTTCTCAATCTATTTGGCATAGTGATCAGCAAAGGTTTGGATAGTGGCAGATTTATATAAAAATTTATCTGAGTCTCCTTACCCCTGAATTGAGACAATATAAGCTGCACTAATGATAATGTGGGTAACAAGGGATTCCCGTATCCTCTACAGTAATATCCAAGTGATCTTCCTAAAATATAAATCTAATCTTACCACATATGTAACTTTTCAATGGCTTCCTATTGCCCTTAAAATAAAGTCCAAATTCTTTTTTTTTTAATTTTTTATTTAGTTTTTTATTGCGGTATGCAGGCCTCTCACCGTTGTGGCCTCTCCCGTTGCGGAGCACAGTCTCCGGACGCACAGGCTCAGCGGCCACGGCTCATGGGCCCAGCCGCTCTGCGGCATGTGGGATCTTCCTGGACCGGGGCACGAACCCGTGTCCCCTGCATGGACAGGCGGACTCTCAACCACTGCACCACCAGAGAAGCCCATCATGAATATTTTTGCAAGGGTATTTAGGGGCCTGACTGCCCATACACTAATAACATACTAGTCTTTTAAAATGTTATTGCTAAAACTAATCACACTGTTATATTTCAAATATAACATTTAGTCCTACATTCAACTGGAGCTATGTTGCAGCATCCAGCTTTTAATTTCAGACCTCCAGGCTTAATTATTTTTTCTTTTTCTTTTTTTTCTTTTTACATCTTTATTGGAGCATAATTGCTTTACAATGTTGCATTAGTTTCTGTTGTATAACAAAGTGAATCAGTTATATGAATACATATATCCCCATACCCCCTCCCTATCCCACCCCTCTGGATAGTCACAAAGCACAAGTTGATCTCCCTGTGCTATGCGGCTGCTTCCCACTAGCTATCTATTTTACATTTGGTAGTGTATATATGTCAATGCTACTCTCTCACTTCGTCCCAGCTTATCCTTCCCCCTCCCCGTGTCCTCAAGCCCATTCTCTACATCTGCGTGTTTATTCCTGCGCTGCCCCTAGGTTCATCAGAACCTTTTTTTTCTTTTAGATTCCACATATATGTGTTAGCATACAGTATTTGTTTTTCTCTTTCTGAGAAAACAGACTTCTCTTTCTCTTTCTCTTTCACTCTGTATGACAGACTTCAGGTCCATCCACCTCACTACAAATAACTCTATTTTGTTGATTTTATGGCTCAGTAATATTCCATTGTATATATGTGCCACATCTTCTTTATCCATTCCTCTGTCGATGGACACTTAGGTTGCTTCCATGTCCTGGCTATTGTAATGAACATTGTGGCACATGTCTCTTTTTGAATTGTGGCACATGTCTCTTTTTTTTTTTTTTTTTTTTTTGCGGTACGCAGGCCTCTCACTGTTGTGGCCTCTCCCGTTGCAGAGCACAGGCTCCGGACGCGCAGGCTCAGCGGCCATGGCTCACGGGCCCAGCCGCTCCGCGGCATGTGGGATCCTCCCGGACCGGGGCACGAACCCGTGCCCCCTGCATCGGCAGGCGGACTCTCAACCACTGCGCCACCAGGGAAGCCCACATGTCTCTTTTTGAATTATGATTTTCTTAGGGTATATGCCCAGGATTGGGATGCTGGTAGTTCTATTTTTAGATTTTTAAGGAACCTCCATACTGTTCTCCATAATGACTGTATCAATTTACATTCCCACCAACAGTGCAAGAGGGTTCCCTTTTCTCCCACCCTCTCCAGCATTTATTGTTTGTAGATTTTTTGATGATGGCCATTCTGACTGGTGTGAGGTGACACCTCATTGTAGTTTTGATTTGCAGTTCTCTAATGATTAGTGATGTTGAGCATCCTTTCATGCGTTTGTTGGCGATCTGTATATCTTCCTTGGAGAAATGTCTATTAAGGTCTTCTGCCCATTTTTGGATTGGGTTGTTTTTTTGATATTGAGCTGCTTGTATATTTTGGAGATTAATCCTTTATCAGTTGCTTCGTTTGTAAATATTTTCTCCCATTCTGAGGGTTGTCCTTTCATCTTTTTCATGGTTTCCTTTGCTGTGCAAAAGGTTTTAACTTTCCTTACGTCCCATTTGTTTATTTATGTTTTTATTTCCATTTCTCTAGGAGGTGGGTCACAAAAGGATCTTGCTGCAATTTATGTCATAGAGTGTTCTGCCTATGTTATCCTCTAAGAATTTTATAGTGTCTGGCCTTAAATTTAGGTCCTTAATCCATTTTGACTTTTTTTTGTGTATGGTATTAGGAATTTTTCTAATTTCATTCTTTTACATGTAGCTCTCCAGTTTTCCCAGCACTACTTATTGAAGAGGCTATCTTTTCTCCATTGCATATCCTTGCCTCCTTTATCATAGATAAGGTGACCATATGTGTGTGGGCTTACTCTGGGCTTTCTATGCTGTTTCATTGATCTGTATTTCTGTTTTTGTGCCAGTACCATACTGTCTTGAGTACCGTAGCCTTGTAGTATAGTCTGAAGTCAAGGAGCCTGATTCCTCCAGCTCCGTTTCTTTCTTTCTCAAGATTGCTTTGGCTATTCAGGGTCTTTTGTGTTTCCATACCAATTCTAAAATTTTTTGTTCTAGTTCTGTGAAAACTGCCCTTGGTAGTTTGATAGGGATTTCATTGAATCTGTAGATTCCTTTGGGTAGTAGAGTCATTTTCACAATGTTGATTCTTCCAATCCAAGAACATGGTATATCTCTCCATCTGTTTGTATCATCTTTGATTTCTTTCATCAGTGTCTTATAGTTTTCTACCTACAGGTCTTTTGTCTCCTTAGGTAGGTTTATTCCCAGGTATTTTTTTCTTTTTGTTGCAATGGTAAATGGGAGTGTTTCCTTAATTTCTCTTTCATATTTTTCATTGTTAGTGTATAGGAATGCAAGAGATTTCGTTACATTAATTTTGTATCCTGCTACTTTACCAAATTCATTGATTAGCTCTAGTAGTTTTCTGGTAGCATCTTTAGGATTTTCTATGTATAGTATCATGTCATCTGCAAACAGTGACTGTTTTACTTCTTCTTTTCCAATTTGGGTTCCTTTCATTTCTTTTTCTTCTCTGATTGACATGGCTAAAACTTCCAATACTTTGTTGAATAATAGTGGTGAGATTGGGCACCCTTGTCATGTTCCTGATCTAGAGGAAATGCTTTCAGTTTTTCACCATTGAGAATGATGTTGGCAGTGGCTTTAACATATATGGCCTTTATTGTGTTGAGATAGGTTCCTTATGCCCACCTTCTGGAGAGTTTTTATCATAAATGGGTGTTTAATTTTGTCAAAAGCTTTTTCTGCATCTACTGAGATTATCATCTGGTTTTTATCTTTCAATTTGTTAATATGGTGTATCACATTGATTGATTTGCATATACTGAAGAATCCTTGCATTCCTGGGATAAACCCCACTTGATAATGGTGTATGATCCTTTTAATGTGCTGTTGGATTCTGTTTGCTAGTATTTTGTTGAGGATTTTTGCATCTTGTTCATCAATGATATTGGCCTGTAGTTTTCTTTTTTTGTGACATCTTTGTCTGGCTTTGGTATCAGGGTGATGGTGGCCTCATAGAATGAGTTGGGGAGTGTTCTTCCCTCTGCTATGTTTTGGAAGAGTTTGAGGAGGATAGGTGTTAGCTCTTCGCTAAATGTTTGATAGAATTCACCTGTGAAGCCATTTGATCCTGGGCTTTTTTTTGTTGGAAGATTTTCTTTTTTTAACATCTTTATTGGAGTATAATTGCTTTACTATGGCATGTTAGTTTCGCTTTATAAAAAAGTGAATCAGCTATTGTTGGAAGATTTTTAATCACAGTTTCAATTTCAGTGCTTGTGATTGGTCTATTCATATTTTCTATTTCTTCCTGGTTCCGTCTTAGAAGCCTGTACCTTTCTAAGAATCTCTCCATTTCTTCCAGGGTGTCCATTTTATTGGAATATAGTTGCTTGTAGTATATTCTCTTATGATCCTTTGTATTACTGCAGTGTCAGTTGTTAATTCTCCTCTTTCATTTCTAATTCTGTTAATCTGAGTCTCCTCCCTTTTTTTCTTGATGAGTCTGGCTAATGGTTTATCAATTTTGTTTATCTTCTCAAAGAACCAGCTTTTAGTTTTTTTGATTTTTGCTGTTTCCTTCATTTCTTTTTCATTTATTTCTGATATGATCTTTATGATTTCTTTCCTTCTGCTAGCTTTGGGGGGGTTTTGTCCTTCTTTCTCTACCTGCTTTAGGTGTAAGATTAGGCTGTTTATCTGAGATTTTTCTTGTTTCTTGAAGTAGGGTGGTATTGCTATAAACTTCCCTCTTAGAACTGCTTTTGCTGCATCTCATAGGTTTTGGGCCATCGTGTTTTCATTGTCATTTATTTCTAGGTATTTTTTGATTTCCTGTTTGATTTATTCAGTGATCTTTTGGTTATTTAGTAGCATATTGTTTAGCCTCCATGTGTTTGTATATTTTACAATTTTTTCCTTTAATTGATATCTACTCTCATAGCATTGTGGTTGGAAAAGATACTTGATCCAATTTCAGTTTTCTTAAATTTACCGAGGCTTGATTTGTGACCCAAGATATGATCTATCCTGGAGAATGTTCCATGTGCACTTGAGCAAGAAAGTGTATTCTGTTGTTTTTGCATGGAATGTCCTATAAATATCAATTAAGTCCATCTGGTCTAATGTGTCATTTAAAGCTTGTGTTTCCTTATTTATTTTCATTTTGGATGATCTGTCCATTGGTGAAAGTGGGGTGTTAACTCCCCTACTATTATTGTGTTACTGTCGATTTCCCCTTTTATGGCTGTTAGCATTTGCTTTATGTATGGAGGTGTTCCTATGTTGGATGCATAAATTGTTATATCTTCTTCTTGGATTGATCCCTTGAACATTATATAGTGTCCTTTGTCTCTTGTAATAGTTTTTATTTTGAAGTCTATTTTGTCTGATATGAGAATTGCTACTCCAGCTTTCTTTTGATTTCCATTTGCATGGAAAATCTTTTTCCATCCCCTCACTTTCAGTCTGTATGTGTCCCTAGGTCTGAAGTGGGTTTCTTGTAGACAGCATATATACAGTTCTTGTTTTTGCATCCATTCAGCCAGTCTGTGTCTTTTTGTTGGAGCATTTAATCCACTTACCTTTAAGGTAATTATTGATACGTATGTTCCTATTGGCATTTTCTTAATTGCTTTGTTTTTGTTTTTGTAGGTCTTTTCCTTCTCTTCTGTTTCCTTCCTAGAGAAGTTCCTTTAGCATTTGTTGTAAAGCTGGTTTGGTGGTATGAATTCTCTTAACTTTTGCCTCTCTGTAAAGGTTTTAATTTCTCCATTGAATCTGAATGAGATCCTTGCTGTGTAAAGTAATCTTGGTTTTAAGTTTTTCCCTTTCATCACTTTAAATATATCCTGCAGAGTTTCTTCTGAAAGATCAGCTGTTAACCTTATGGGGATTCCCTTGTATGTTATCTCCTGTTTTTCATATTTTTTCTTTGTATTTAATTTTTGGTAGTTTGATTAATATGTGTCTTGGTGTGTTTCTCCTTGGGTTTGTCCTGTATGGGACTCTCTGTGCTTCCTAGACTTGATTGACTATTTCCTTTCCCAGGTTAGGGAGGTTTTCAACTATAATCTCTTCAAGTATTTTCTCAGACCCTTTCTTTTTCTCTTCTTCTGAGACCCTTATAATTCAAATGTTGGTGCATTTAATGTTGTCCCAGAGGTCTCTGAGACTGTCCTCAATTCTTTTCATTCTTTTTTCTTTATTCTGCTCTGCATCATTTATTTCCACTATTCTATCTTCCAGGTCACTTATCTGTTCTTCTGCCACTAGTTATTCTGCTAGTGATTCTTTCTAGAGTATTTTTAATTTCATTTATTGTGTTGTTCATCATTATTTCTTTGCTGTTTAGTTCTTCTAGGTCCTTGTTAAACATTTCTTGTACTTTCTCCATTCTATTTCTGAGATTTTGGATCATCTTTACTATCATTACTCTGAAGTCTTTTTCAGGTAGACTGCCTATTTCCTATCCATTTGTTTGGTCTGGTGAGTTTTTAACTTGCTCCTTCATCTCCTGCATATTTCTCTGTCTTCTCATTTTGTTTGACTTACTGTGTTTGGGGTCTCCCTTTCACAGGCTGCAGGTTTGTAGTTCCTCTTATTTCTGGTGCCTGCCCCTAGTGAATGAGGTTGGTTCAGTGGCTTGTGTATGTTTCCTAGTGAGGGGGGATTGGTGCCCGTGTCCTGGTGGGTGGAGCTGGATCTTGTCCCTCTGGTGGGCAGGGCTACATCCAGTGGTGGGTTTTGGGGTGTCTGTGAACTTAGTATGACTTTAGGCAGCCTCTCTGCTAATGGGTGGGTTTGTGTTCCTATCTTCCTAGTTGTTTAGCATGGGGCATCCAGCACTGGAGCTTGCTGGCCATTGGGTGGAGCTGGGTCTTAGTGTTGAGACAGAGATCTCTGGGAGAGCTCTCGCTGATTAATATTACATGGGGCCAGCAGGTCTCTGGTGGTCCAATGTCCTGAACTCGGCTCTCCCATCTCAGAGGCTCAGGCCCAACACCCGGATGGAGCACCAAGTCCCTGCCAGCTGCAAGGCTCGGAAGAAAAGGAAGAAAAACAAAACAAAACAAAAGAAAAAAATGAGCAGACAGACCCCCAAGACAAATGGTAAAAGCAAAACTAAACAGACAAAATCATACAAAGAAACATACACACATACCCTCACAAAAAGAGAAACAACAAAAGGGAAGAGAGTAACCAAACCAATAAACAAACACACAAATGAAAACAATCACTAAAAACTAAACTAAGATAAACATAAAACCAAAATGAAATCAAATGCAGAAAGCAAACCCTAAGTGCACAGTTGCCCCCAAAGTCTACCACCTCGATTTTGGGAACACTCATTGTCTATTCAGGTATTCCACAGATGCAGGGTTTACCAAGCCAATTATGGGGATTTAGTCCTCTGCTCCTGAGGCTGCATGAAGAAATCTCCCTTTCTCTTTTTTGTTCACACAGCTCCTGGTGCTCAGCTTTGGTTTTGGCCCCGCCTCTGTGTGTAGGTTGCACTCAGATGTCTGTTCCCTGCCCAGACAGAAGGGGGTTAAAGCAGTGGCTGATTAGGGCTCCCTTGCTCACTCAGGCTGGGGAGAGGGAGGAGTATGGTAGTCACAATTGGAATGCAGGGCGTGACGTTGCAACACCCTGAGGCGTGCTGTGTGTTCTTCTGGGGAAGTTGGCCCTGGATCACAGGACCCTGGCAGTGACAATCTGCATAGGCTCCCGGGAGGGTATGGGTAGTGACCTGCACTTGCACACAGGATCCTTGGTGGCAGCAGTGGCAGTGGTAGTGGTCCATGCACGCCTCTGTGTCAGAGATAATAGCCATAGCTTGCACCTGTCTCTGCAGCTCACTTAGACGGTGCTATCATCTGTGGGTACACGGAACAGGAAGCCCCTCTCCTCATGCACCCTGAGACAATGGTCTCTTGCCTCTCTGGCAGGTCCAGAGTTTTTCTCGGACTCCCTCCTGGCTAGCTGTAGTGCACTAACCCCCTTCAGACTGTCTTCACGCAGCCAACCCCAGTCCTCTCCCTTGGATCTGAACTCCGAAGCCCAAGCCTCGGCTCCCAGCACCCACCGCCCCAGCGGGTGAGCAGACAAGCCTCTTGGGCTGGTGAGTGCTGGTCGGCACCGATCCTCTGTGCGGGAATCTCTCCACTTTGCCCCCCGCACCCCTGTTGCTGCGCTCTCCTCCGTGGCTCTGAAGCTTCCCCCCCCCGCCCACCCGCTGTCCCTGCCAGTGAAGGGTATTCCTAGTGTGTGGAAACTTTTCCTCCTTCACAGCTCCCTCCCAGAGGCATAGGTCCCATCCTTATTCTTTCGTCTCTGTTTCTTCTTTTGCCCTACCCAGGTATGTGGGGAGTTTCTTGCCTTTTTAGGAGTCTGTGGCAGTGTTCAGTAGGTGTTCTATAGGAGTTGTTCCACATGTAGATGTATTTCTGATGTATTTGTGGGAAGGAAGTTAATCTCCATGTCTTACTCCTATGCCTACTTGAAGGTCTCCCAGCTCCAGGCTTAAATTAATTTAGTGGACAATTTATGTCCAAATATTCTCATTGTAAATTGGAATTTGCACAGAGTAAGACACCAGGCTCCAAAAAGCAACTATCTCAAGGGCCCCTGCCCACACAGCATATGCACATCTAAGAGAAAGTAAAAAGAAACAACCTTCCTCTGGGCTACTCCTATCAGCAACCACATAGAAAATCTACGTTTCACCTTGACCTGTTCTAGTGCCTGATCTTACTAGGCATCCCTGTGGTTTTGCACTTGGAGACATCTGGAATGTGGTCAGCGAAAGCTGGGTATGTTCTAAGACGAAGGGTCCATGGAATCTCCCCCAGAGGTGTGATGAAGAAAATTCCTGTTAGTTTTTCATGTTTCACATTAACTCTCTCAGGTCCTGAAGACCCAAATATAGACAGGTACTCACTCTTAATTTCATTATTCTTCTCTTTTGTTCATTTGCTTTGTTCATTGTTTTTGTTGCTCTTGTGTGTTTGTTTTGTTCATTTGAAAAGTCAATACCTTAAAAAAGTGATATTTTTAAAAACCTGAAGAAAAAATTTCAGAGGACATTGTGTAACATCTGAAAGAGCTAGGAGTCTCTCTCTTTCTAAAAATTTAAACATTCTCAGACTTGCTCTGGAGGAAGAATCTATAGTCCATGCAGACATCAATCAGCTGTCCTTCATCTTGCACCACCTCTCTTTCCTCAAATTATGGGTGAAACTATAGCATTGTAGAACTGGCTACTCCCCATGAATCCAAAGCTGTCCTAAAGATCATTTTCTACCACGCTGAAGGTTTAACTACAACTATATTTAATTGGCACTGGTGGGCAATTCATTAGGGGCATTGCAGTGTGACTATTCAGGAAATGTCTGCCTGCCCAAGTGCTGGCAAGCCTGTTCCTTGCAAATCTCCCAAGATCACTTGTCGAAATGTTTTGCGCTGCAGTGTTGATGATATGCCCAGTTCAATCAATCAACCAACAAATATTTATGTGAAATGCCTGTTCTATCACTACTGCTGACATGAAACTCCTCCTCTGTTGGCCAGTGTGCTCATGTGAATGGTGCTCAGGCCAAAGTCAGGGTGATCTTTGACCCCACTGGATGCATGCTGTTGTTTCTAGCCTTTCCCAAATGGAAAAAAAAACAAACAATTAATCCACCAAAAAAATAGTCATTGAACACCTACTATGTACCCACATTTTTAATAGATTTATATTCCTTTTCATCTAATGAAACTCTCAGACCAGGGTCATTCACTCCTTCTCTCCTTCTTTCTCTCTTCCAATAAGTTTACTATATTAGCACCCAATGTTCGTATAGAATTGTGTAGCTAACAAAGTATTTTGATTCTTAACCCTAACAGCAATACTGGGAAGGGGCTGTTTTTTCCTCTTGTACAACTGAAGAACCAGGAGATTTGGATTTGTCTAGAGTCACAGCCCATAGAGAGCAGGGTAAGCACTCAAGTCCTCTAACCTCAGAGTGACTTCCCCCAGAACCCCATTGCTCCACGCTAAATGTAAAGCACTGGAATAAGGGTTTGAGTTTGAGAATAGCAGTGATACTCAGATGAATAAAGTAGTTTTTAACCTCAGGAATTTAATATCAGAGGTAATCCAATGATTTTTGTCTGACTTTAAAACAGAACTAAGAGCCTGATGCATTTCAGAACTCCTCCCTCATATCCAGCTAGAGATGATAGGAATCTTTGGAATCTTCCATAGTTGCCTGGCCTCAAAAAGTCCTATTTGCATGACTCTATCTTGGGACTGCCTCAAACTATATTTCTCAATCTCGAAATCAAACTTACAGTTACCAAAGGGGAAACGTGGGGGGAAGTGATAAATTAGAAGATTGGGATTAGCATATACATACTACTGTATACAAAATAGATAACTAACAAGGATCTACTGTATAGCACAGGGAACTCTACTCAGTATTCTGTAATAAACTATGTGGAAAAAGAATGGATATACATATGTATGTATATTCTTTTTATGTATATATGTATACCTATATATATATATATATATATATATATATATACACATATATTCACTTTGCTGTACAGCTGAAACTAACACAATATTGTAAATCAACTATACTCCAAAAAAATTTTTTTTAAATATAAAATAAAATAAGAACAAATAAAAAATAAAGAAATGAAATACATACACACACACACACACACACACACACACACACACACACACGAAACTACATTTCTCAGAGCCATGATTCTGGACAGCTGCTCTTCTAGCTGTGTCTAAATGCAGTGTCCACTTCTTCCGCTCCCCCTGCTCTCTCAACTCTGCAATTCACCTCAGTGTGGTTGTTAGCCTGGCCCTGTCCTTCCATTCAAACAGTCTGTGGTAAGGTCATGATAGACCTTCATGTCACTGAAGTCAAACACAGTTTTTTCTCTATCTTTGACTTGTCAAGAGGCAGAACTACGTAGTGGTAAACAAAACACAGAACTCTGCAGTCAGACTGCCTTGTTTTGAATCCTAACTCCTCTGTTTGTGATCTCAAAAAAGGTACTTAACCTCTCCATGTTTCACTTTCTTCTCCCACAGGACTGGGTGATGACAGTATCTGTATCATAATACAGGTGGAAGACTTCAAGGAATTAATATAGGTAAAACCCTGAAAAAATATCTGACACATAGTAGTAAATGCTCCAGGTGTTGGCTGTTACTATTTATTATTTTCTAAGCTGCTCAGCACAGCAACAATTTTTTCTTCTGTAATCACAGTCTTCCACTGATCTCTGTGGCACCATGTTCTCATGAATCTGCTCTATCCGCTCCAATAATTTTTCTCACTCTTCTTTGCAGACACTTTCTCTCTCTCTTTTTTTTTTGTTTAAGTTCTTCCTGTTTTATTTACCAGGTAGATTATTTGTTTCATTTTTCTGTCCCTCAGCAATTTATAAAAGTCACACATTAGAATACCAGGTTCATGCAAATATATATTTTCGTGACAGATCCTTCCCCTGAATTCTCGGTGGATATAGCCACCTTCCTTTTTAATATCTCTACTTGTGTATCTCACATACAACTTAAACGCAATCTTTCTCCCCCAAACTTGTCACCTTCTGGCATTTCTCTTAGTAAATACAACCAGCAGTCACTGTGTTATTGAATAGTGCAATAGCTCTCAAAGTGTCATCTTCTCATCACTCTGACCCCACACATCAAGCAGAATGGTCTTTTCAAACACAAGGAGATACTGTCATCATCTGCTTAGAGCATCTTGATGTCTTTCTTATACTTTTTTTTTTTTTTTTTTTTTTGCGGTACGTGGGCCTCTCATTGCTGTGGCCTCTCCCATTGCGGAGCACAGGCTCCGGACGCGCAGGCTCAGCGGCCATGGCTCACGGGCCCAGCCGCTCCGCGGCATGGGGGATCTTCCTGGACTGGGACACGAACCTGTGTCCCCTGCATAGGCAGGCGGACTCTCAACCACTGCACCACAAGAGAAGCCCTCTTATACTTTTATAATAAAGACTAACCCCTTGACTGAGCCACAAAACCATATCTCAACAGCTTTAAATCTTCTCATGCTTCCTCTTGCTTTCCTACTACCAAGTCATTGACCCTTCTTTCATTTCATTAAAAGTTCCTTGCTCCTTCTCACATCAGGGCCTTTGCACACCCTGGTCCTTCTGCTTTCTCTCTACTCTATGACTCCTCAGTTCCTATTCTTCTTGACATCTTGGCTGTATCATTACGTCATCAGGAAAGCCTCATCTAACCTTCCTGGTCAGATAGATTGCTCACATTTCTTTTCTTCCTAGTATTTATCATGGTTGTAGTTCCACATTCCTTCACAGTTTCATTCCTTCACAGCTTACGTCTGTCTCATAGATTAGACTGTAAATTCTATGAGGCTATGCCTTGAGAGAGGGTGGTTACTGTTGTATCCCCAGGACTGCATAAAAATTTTGCTCCAGTACAGATTTACAGTAACTTAACCCTGGACAATCTGAGCTCAGTTCTATCTCTATAGCTTAATGCCTGGAGTGCATGGACCTCATTTTACAGAAGAATTAGCCCCATGAATAAAATATATATATATGCTAATTATGGCAGAGTATCTATTAATTGCACGTAAAACCTGCTGTGTTTGAATAGATGTGGTCGTAGGAATTGAAGTCAAATGAATTAGAGGTTTGTTAGACAGCATCATAATTTGCATGACTGACAATCAGACTTGGGAGAGTAAAGCATTTCAATTTATTCTGACTTCTTAAGACTGCTGAGTCTGCAATTCCTGGGTCCTGTCTACTCATGGGCAGTATTACATGGCCAAAATGTTACAGAATGATTTTATTTCTTAACTTTATCTTATTTGTGCTATAACACACAGCCAGTCTTCGAATTTGTTTTTCCATAAAAAGAAACTTTTATATTATGATGACTAAACTTAGACCCTACTGATATTCCCAAAACCCCAATAAAGGAACAAGCTGGGAACTGCATTATTTTACCTTCAGAATGGTCAGAAATATTTCAAACTTCAGCCTTTTGGTGACTTTATAGATGAATAACGAAGTGGTTGGTTTTACTAAAAAATCAGCGAGAAACAAGCCTTTCCTCTTCTTCGACCCCACTGCAGTAAGTACTTCATTAAAAAAATAAAGAATTATTTTGTGGCCTTGATGTTCAAATGTCAGAGACACTAAATTTACTACACAAACAGAATTTGATGACTCTGCTGGAAAAAAATTTTCCTATTAATAAGATCTGTTAAAAAAAAAAAAAAAAAAAGAAAATAACACGTATCTGGACAGTTCATTTGAATGGCCACAAGAGAGCAGTAAGAAATTAAAGCTTAGGAAGATGACTCATAGTCACACTTTATATGTATGTGTTCTGCTATTAGGAAGAATTGAAAGACAGACCTATTTCTATTTGTCCTTAAGTTTAGAAATATAGTTTAGAATTTCTTAATTTTTTAAAGCCCTTTAAGAAGGACAATATAGATAGCATTAGCTGAAATTTCCTGAAAAGAATCTTGAGCTAAGTCTTTTTAAAAGCTCAAGTTCAAGTGTGAAAATAGAAGAAAATAATTACTCTGGGCAAAGGGACCTCTTGAGCAGTCATCTGGTCCATCCCTTTGGATTATTCAAGCCTGACAGAAACGTAATGCAACTCATTTACAAAGCCCCTCAGAAGATCCCAGCATCCTGTTCTAGAATATAGCCAACACTTTGAAATGTTAACTATAAGGAAATATATTTTTATGCATAATTCTATTCCCTCATGTTGTAATTTAGCTACTATTTTAAATAATATCAAGGGAGACCTCGGATCTTTCCCCAAGGCCCGTCCCTTTTTCTATATGTCCCTTGCACTTTGCTGCCCATACGAACTTTGTCACTTTTTACTTGGAATTTTGGATGCCATGAATTCTAAACTGAAAAATTATAAATCTGCAAAATGACCAGCAGTAGCTCCAATATACGAGACATTGTTAAGAATCAGTCTCAGAAAAAGATTAATGGCCAGTAGAAGACTAGACAAAGGTCAGGAGCAAGCAATTCACAAATGTAGACTCTCAGTTATCACTAAACATAGGGAAAAATGATTCATGCTTCACAGTAAACAGAGGAATGCAAATTAAAAGGGGGTACTTTTATATTACTATATAAGCACAGATTTAAAAGAATTATAATGTCCAATGTTAACAAGAGAGAACAGCCACTCATGAGCACTGAGGCATTTGGTGGAAGAACTTTCCTGAGGGCAGTTTGGAAATATATATCAAAAAGTTAAAAGTGTGAATTTTCTTTCACCTCGTAATTTTGCTGTTAGGAATTAACCCTATAGAAGCAATCAGTCAAATACAGGCATAGGTCTTAATAGTAAAAATAATTGGGAAAATAAAAACTTAAATTGTCTCAAAAGGAGAATTGGTTAAATAAATTAAGACATGGCCATACAAATGGACCATTATGCAAATCATTAAAAATACTACAAATATACATTTATTGGTATTGAAAGCCGTTGGTATATTTTATGTTAAAATGAGATTGAAAAGAGCACAGTGTGATTTCACATAGGAAGAAACTGTGACTAACTACGTAGAAAAATGTCTGGATGATATATACCAAATAACAATTATCTGTAGGTAATGGACTCAGGAGATTTTTTTCTTTCTTCTACAGAACTTCTTGTATAGTCTGCATTTGTGTTCGTTTGTTTTTAATCAATTATACAAGTTACTTATAAAATTCATAAACACACAAAAAGCTACTTCTACACTTGAAAACATCCTTAGAAAAACTTATAAGTTGGCTTGGAGAATTTATAAGAAGTTTGAAGTTTAATCTTCATCTAGGAAATTTTCTATGAAAACACAGATTAATAACTATGATCTGTGGTTATCTATATTTTTAGTACAGTTATATGAAAGAAAACAACATAGCAACAAGTTACCAGGTTATATGCAGCTTGTGTCTATATGCTGCTAATATAAGTAGATGAAAATTAAAAACAAACATTCACATGGTTGATTTACTTCATAAGGTAAATAACATTGCTTTTTAAGAGGAAAAGAAAATCTTCCTCACCTCTTTTACCCAGGAACAATCCAGTGACCTGATATCCAACCGATTTCATTTTTTTCCAGATGTTCTAAATGGTCATATTCTCATTGATTTTCAGGCCCATGTTCAACCTACAAGTAAAATAGTGAAATATCTTTTGAAAGGGCTTTTGCTGAATTCGGCTTCTGTGTGGCTGAAGATCTCCTATATAAGGATAACTTTCAATTGCTGCAGATTTGGAAAGGAATCTGAGGTTTTCCTATTATAAACTACTAGCAATCCTTCATTTTTAACACAGCTCAAATTATCTTATGATTTCTGAAGCTATCAACTACTGACTATCTCCTGTGAATCGAGTACCAGTTTAGACCTCAAGACAAGCTGCAAGACAAGTATTAGCTTCAATTTGGGATGGTGAACAGGCTCAGTACATCGCCTGTGACTGGCTAAATGGTACAGTGGAAGGACAGGGGTAACCTCTACACTCTTTCTGCCCCCATAGTTTTGCATTTTTCTTTTGTTTAACATGGTAGAGGCTTTTATCCCCCCAGCTGCACACTTTTTTCCTCATAGCATTTCCTCCGCCATTTGAGGCCCATTTTCCTCCTACCCCGAACCCTTCCAGATGCCCCCGAAAAAGGTCTATGAGGTACCTTTTATGAACAGCGTTTCAAAGTTTTGTAATTGTCTTCCTGCCTATGCTCATGGAAATTTAGAGCTGGGCTGTAAGGTTGGGTGCAAGGCAAAGCAGCCCAGTGGGCCAGTCGGGAGCCCCCTTCCCCGCCCGCTACTGATGGCCTGAATCACCCTGAGGTAATCGCCCCCTTGTTGTACTCCATGGTTCCCCATCTACAAAATCAGAACACGTGTTGTTGCCACACTCGTGGGTCAGTTACAACTCCACCCCTCTTAAAAATGGATCTTATCCTTCTTAGAAAAATTTAAAGAATGCGTCATGGAGATGTGAAACCAGAAAATAAGTGCCTCTGTTTCCTCCATCACATCTGAAAATGTCTTTAGCTGCCAATCAAATTGTGTTTAATAGCCAGCGCTTTTTAATATCCTCAACTGGATGGCTCACAGGATGGCTTTGAAGCAGGACGTTAAAGTCTGGGCCACACAATGAAGAGAGCATTGCCATCAGTGATGAGTAAATGCACTAGTCATTTCCAGTCTCCCTTCTGGCTACCTTTGAAAAGGAATTACTTCACCATACCCTGACCTTTGTCCTCTTTGGTAAAGAGGTTTCTTGAACTTCAGAGGATCTCTTGATTCTTACCAGTCTCTCCCCATCCCCTTTCTTCCCTATTCCCCGAAGGCCACTCTCTTCCCACTCCCAGGTCTTTTGTTCATGTATGCTTTTAAACAATATGCTGAAAACAAGAAAATAAGTTTGAACTTTAAAAAAATCTAAAGGGAACCAAACAGAGCAAAGACATTCAAACAGCAAATGGGCAGGAAGGCAGAGATAGAGGAGATGAAGGGAAGGGCTGTGAGTGGGGCAGGAGATTAGAAACACGGTACTTCCTTTCCTACCAGCTCACCAGGCTTGGGTGAGTCACCTGACAGTAATCTTGTCTGGCAAAGGGGATGTAAGAATACTTCCTTAAAGGAATTCTATGTGAGCAGATACAGTAATATACAAAACCTCTTTGAAAAATGTTCCCATAAAAACACCAACTATTCTCTTTATCTCTCAGCTTGCTTAGCCTTTACATTTTGGAAATCATGGCAAGGTACCTTGCTGACATTAAAACAAGGGGAGTGTGACCAGTAATTTTCTGGAAACTTGGCTTTTTTAGTAGAGCTAATACGTTATATGGCAAGTATGAAGTTGCTCAACTTAATTAAAATAAAATGTCAGATTCCAATTCCACTAACATTCATGAGGTACCTAGCTTGTGCTGGGTTCTCTAGGCACTAATAGAAATTAAATGAATGTAGGGCTCTGGCAAGAATTAAGGTAACTATAGAAACTAGGGGATGAAAGTTAATGGGCCCTGAGTTAGTTGTAGTAGATTAAGTAAGACCAGTCCTGGGCTTTTTCTGGCCAGTGGGCTTCAATAAATTCAATGATTTGGTCATTCATCCATCCATCCAACAAAAAATGTATTGAGTGGCTCTACCAGGCCAGGCAATGGCCCACCAAAAATAAGATAAAGTCCCCTTCCTCAGGAAGTACACATTCCTGTATAGGGAGACAAAAAATAAGTAAGCCAGTGAAGTAACTAGATAATACTAGAGAGTAATGAGTGCTGTGAAGGAAATAAAATAAGGTAGTTGAAGGAGAAACCCTCAGAAGATTCTTTAGATAAGGTGGCCCTGGAAAGAACTGTTAGCATTGGTGATATGATGAGTCAGCTGAGACCTAAACGATGGCTGAGAAGTCAGAACTGTGATGAGTGAGAAAAAGTCTTTCAAAAAGAAGGAACAACCAGTAGATAGTCTTCAAGGAAGAGCCAGGAAGAAAGTCATTGTGCATAAAATACAGTGTGCAAAGAGGAAGTGATAGGAACTGAGGTCAGGGAAATGGTACGGCCTAGATTCTAGCAGGTTTTTGATGTCACAGAAAGGAGTTTAGATGTTGATCAGCGTGCAATGGAAAGTCATTGGAGGAAGGATTCTAGCAGGAGAAAGAAAACATCTTATTTACATTCATTTTTTAAAGAAAATTCAGGGTCCTCTGTGAGGAATGGATTGTAAGAGAGTAAGAATGAAAGGAAGGAGACAAGTTAGGAAGCTTTATCAGTGAGCTTGCAAGTCTGTATAAGCTTATGAAGAAGCTTATATTAATTTATATAAGAAGCTGTGTAATTCAGGTGAGCAAAGATGCTGCCATGGACCAGATTCACCATGTTAATATTGGGTAGGACTGGGGCTTTTTATGGTGCATCTAGAAGTCTTTGGCAATGTTCCTTTGAAAGATAATGACAACTGTCTCACCAAATGAAGTTGGTGGTGACAGAATTAAAACACAAAAGCGATGCACTACAGCTCTGCACTAGACAATCACTTTCTCTTTGAGTTCGATTCATTACGATTCTCTTCTACCAACTTAAAAACATTTTTACCAGAACTGATAATGTGGATAATACTTACTCTGTGTTCACCTCCTTCACTACGACCCCTTGGATTCTCAATCTCCCCAACCGTGGCAGGCAAAGAAGAGGAAGGTAAGGCCATAAGTTGCTGGTGTTAACATGGAAAATGAGAAGTAGAACTGCTAGCAGAACGTAGGTACTACGTCTGGACTTCAGTAAGGCTGTAATCAGAACCACATTGCTTTGTAACAGGAAATCTGGGCTTCTAAGAACTGCAAAGTGGAGATTTACCAACTGACCTAATCATGCAAAGAAAATGTCAAACTGCAATAACAGATTTTTGTACTTCTGTCTGCCTAAAGAGCAGAGGTTGGGGCCCCTGCCCAGCATAGATCAAGAAGCACACAATCATCCAGGCTCCATGTTTCAGTAAAGAGTTTTGCTTAAATGTGCCAGATATTGTTAAAAATACAAAGAACCCTGTTCATAAACACCAGGCTTTCTACTGATCCAAAAGCACATGTTTATTTGTGTGGTCGGTGGCCTGCATATTTTAAGAATCATGTAAATAATAAAGTCAAACTACTTTAGTTGATAAGAGTGAAATTGATGGCCCAATAATCAGACACATTTGTGGGCTGTTGTATCTGTACATACGCTATTTATGAGAAATAGTGACCGTATACTTGTGAGAGACTTAATAAAAACATATTTCAATATTTACATCTTCCTTAATGGGAAAGGAGGGCCTTTCTCTTCTTTGCTTCATGAACACAACTAGAAAACAGAAATAATAATTTAAAAAACCTGTAATAACTATTCATTAGCTATGCCTCCAAGGAAAAAGCAATACAACAGTTTAAGACCAATCAGATCTGGAATGGAAAGCTTTCTAAGCATTAAATATAATCAGAATATTTGAATTATTTCTGACCTTAGGAGAGAAAAGTAGGTAAGTCTACTTCTCAGACTGAGACAATTGATGGTTACCCCATTTGAACCCTAACCAGAATGAAAATTAAAATTAAAGTCTTCAATCTCACAGAATAAAGTACCCTAATCATAATTTTAGAATGTTTTGATGTTTCCTTGAAATACTTTCACATTTGTGTTAGACCACTAGATGATTCTTTTTGAAGCCAAATGTTTGACTGAGTAACCATTTTTTTTTTGCCTTTTGGGAGGTCTGAGGTCTTCTGCCAGCGTTCAGTAGGTGTTCTATAGGAGCAGTTCCACGTGTAGATGTATTTCTGATGTATCTGTGGGGAGGAAGGTGATCTCTGTGTCTTACTCTTCCA
Organism: Aethalodelphis obliquidens; assembly: GCF_003676395.1. Classification (NCBI taxonomy): domain Eukaryota; kingdom Metazoa; phylum Chordata; class Mammalia; order Artiodactyla; family Delphinidae; genus Aethalodelphis; species Aethalodelphis obliquidens. The sequence goes on along the minus strand of NW_020837945.1, from coordinate 96,916,350 downwards.
CCATCTTCCTCCAATCCCATTTTTTTTTTTTTTGTATCCCACCTCACCCTCACTCTTCTGTCTATAGAGTCCTCCAAACGCAGACCATGCTCCCTGCAGAACTGAGTCCAAGCTAAAGGCATCACCTGTCATCAATGAATGTTTTAAAAAGTGCTAATAGAAAAATCAATATTCATTTTTAAAATTTATACATGTATTTTTACATTGTCTATTTTTACATATTTCTTTTTCTCAGACCAAGCCAGAGACAAGTTGAAGTTCGCATATAAATAACTCAAAATCTTTTTCTGATTTTTGGCAATGCATGGCTGGTCATTTGTGATCTTTGCACATATATCTGGATGGCAGACTTTTCACTTTTGCAACCAAGAGTTGACATCTCCACTTTGATCATGGCATACTTTCTCTCTGAGCCTGCCTGAGACCTCACCACAGAGCTGCTGCAGAGACATGAAAGCTACTTAAGGAGATGAAACCTCCTTGCTCTTCCTGAGCTATGTGCAAATGGAAGTGAGTTTTCTCATATAAACATACAAGAAACACTTTCTTAATAAACTGCCAAAGAAAGACCTGAGGGAAAATCTCCAGGACTTCAGACAACCTGGACATGTTTTTTTTTTTTTAAAAAAAAAAAAAAGAGAGGGAGAGAGAGATGTAAAGGTAGAGCATTTGTTTCATGTTTTATTATCCAAATAGGCTGATGGATACAGAGTAAGTCAATAACAAGATGGTCAAAATGGAAATGCAGAGTGTCAGTGAAGTCAGCATCAAATTCCATATCCCCCCAGCTCACCATGCTTCTACTGCCAAGTTATATGGTATATTATGGCTTTAACGTGAACTACAACTTGCAGGGGGCAATGGGGGCTGGCGTTGTTTTAAATTGTAATTTTATGGGACAGCTGATTAAGGGAAGTCACAGACCAGATGAAATGTTTGGCTTTGATTTGAACCGACTGCTCAGAGGCTCCTTTTGGGTATCAGAACTAATAACAAGTAAAAGCAGGAAACAGCATCTTTAATAATTAAAAGGAAAAGAAAGAAAATTGCAACTTCAGGTGTGCATTTAAAGAGTCACTTCAGACTCAGACACTGCTTGACCATAGATCCAGGATAAAATAAAGCCAATATTGGAGTGTTAACTAATGATGTGAATTAAGAAATCTAAACCTTGGTTAGAGATAATTAAGACTTAAAATATAATCGTTTCATTTAGCATTCAACAATATAAATTATTTTAGTCTGTTCAGTATCTTTAAAAACACTCAAAATATACTGTTTAAAGCCTCATGGTTTAATAAGGTCAAACATACACTCTGGTAGGAAGAGAGACTGACTTACAAATTTGGAAATTTTCATTGAGTTATATGAAATAAGAAGCTAGTTCTCTCCTGAATGTTAAAGATGAACAATATGTTTTTTTTCCCAATTAATTACTGGGTCAACATCACCAACACTCGAGGACACTATTTAGTATAAATAACTTTAAAATATTAATATAAAAGCTAATTTCCAGACTGTATTGGTTGTGATATTACTGAGTTATTTCTTAAAGCATGAATAATATGGTTCATTATTTTATTTGAGACTTTAGGGTAATTTAGACTCATCTAATACCCAAATCCAATAAATATATTGATAAGTATTATTTTTATGTCAGTCCAGGGAGCTAGAACAACAGTTCTTACCATGAAAAGGGTGCTGACGTAAAAACCAATTTAAATGAATTGAAGAGGAATGGTCCCACTTAAATAATTATCAGTTATCTCTTTTCCAAATGAGATCTTGAAGAATATCCTATTTTACCTGAATATTTATCTTCAGTTTTGATTACTTTCCTTTTTCAATTACTACATTTGATTACTTTCCTTTTTCAATTACTACATTCACACGTCTAATCCAGAGATTATGAAAAATAAATAATTTGCTTCTATGCCATTGTTCAATTTTAGAATTGTGAATGACCTACCTGAATAATGAGTGGTTATTCATTTGTTAAGGATCTCCAGTGGAATTTATCCTAAATCTATGTAAGTAGTAAGGGACATTTGTGATATAAACAAAGGGAAAAAACAGAAAACTATAACTTGTCTTATTTTTTGTACTTATTTTATGGATGGGGGACTCTCTGGTTTAAGACTCACGGTTTGGATTTACTTTTAAAAGTATAGAATTATGTTTTAGTGTAGATTCTGCAAGCAGAACGGTGTTTCTTACTACTGAGTCATACTGTCTGCGAGAACTAGAAAGGATTCTTTATATTTGCTGTTTGTGTGTTTTAAGTCTTCTAAATTTTCTTTCCCAAACCAATGGAAGCATACAAACGTTGCATTGTAAATGCACACAATGGTGTGAGCTAACCTGACATAATATGACTGCTGTTGACTGTGACTCAAAAAAACCATTTTTCCTCCAGCAGCTGCTTCTGACTCCAGTTTTAAAACATTATTTCCATGCACATCCATAAAATATTTAGAATTTCTGAGTTTGTAACTCTCCTGCCGATTTTAACACTGGTCTTGAACTGTTGTCCTTAGAAAGATAAAGCACACATAAGACTGAATTCCACACGAGCCCCCTATTTATGTAGAAAGAGTTCTCCATAAGTGCTTTCACATTCCGGATTGACTTTGTTGTTCAGCAAAGTGAATACATCGTTCATTAGAGTTTTAATATAAACCAATGTAAAATGAGAGTTTAGGTAGGCACAGAATCTGCAAATATAATGGAAAACAGTAAAGAATAATTTTGCATTATGAGAATTGTATCTGGAAACAGAAAAGTCTCCAGTTTTTATCAAATTATGAGCCATCAAGGATGACTGAGCTCTCTAAAAATTCTCCTGCCCATATTTTTCAAGTTAATAAAAGTTTTATTCTCGTATCCTTTTAAAAAATATCCAAACACCTAGTTCAGAAAAGTATTCTTTATTGATAGGCGGCAGTCTTAATTTCTTCAGCAAAGAAAAAGTCATAAATACTTGCTATCTAAAGGAAAAATTTAAAAATGACTCAACTAACTGTCAGATACTTGCAACAGGGTGATCACATACAGGGTACGTTGCAGACCAGCCATCCTTGTAGCTGGGGGGAAGCCAACATCATTTGGGTGGAACGGCACTAAAGTCTATAGTGGAATCTGTCTTTCCAAATCAAACCTAGCTTTCTTTGCTTTCTCTTTTTACTCTTGCCTTTTCCCTTTTCCCCTCTCTTTTCTTTATGTTCCATTGAAGTTTTGGCCTTCTCACTGCTCAACTCAAATGGAGCATCTAGGACCAAGCAGGTTTTTCTATTTGACCTGAATTTTCATCCAAATGATTTACGTCCTATAGACACAACAACATTTTTCAAAATAAGATCTGGCAACATTCGACTGTGGGGTTCAACTGCAGAGACCAAAAATGCAAGGTGCTATGATGGTGTTTTATAGTGTCTAGTGGAAAAACTCGTAAGTGGAATTCTTTCTCCATCAACTTTCTTACATTAAAAGGATCAATTTTTAGAAATAAACTCAGGTTTACGGAAGAATCATCAAACACAAAGTCTTGGTTCCTTAGGGCAAAACTGCTCACTTAAGACACGTTTTTACAATTTGCTTCTATTCCAAACGTTTGATCATTTTATTATGTTTGAGGGAGTGAAAACTTTCTCTTCTGGTGCTTCTTGCATTCTCCAGTAAATGTTGTTTATAAAAACTGTAAACAAATCTGACTGAATACACAAAATTACCATCTAAGAATATAGCCTAAAGTAATCATTTTCAAAAGAATTTTAAGGTGGTAATATTGCAGATCCTTAGTAGAAAACAGGTTTTAGAAATTTGTCTTGATAGTCAAGCTATGAAAAAGATAGTCTAGATACATATTTTAATAATATACCAGATTCTTTGACAACAGAAATTAATACAATGTAATAATATAAAATATTTCAGGACATTATTAAAAATAATATATGTAGATTTCATTTTTAAATTACCATTAAATTTTAATTTGCATTACATTTTTAAGTCAACTAATTTTAAGAAGTTCCATAAGACACTTGAAAATGAGTGTTGATATAAATATGAATTTTTTTAAAGGACACAGACTTTTCCAATGGCTTTGAAAATCGTCTTAAGAATAGCTTTAACTTTAGTGTTCCATATTGTCAATAGTATTAAAATAATTTAAATTGAAATTTGTTAAACTAAAAAATTAACAGTTATATATTTTAATGTTATTAAGTCAAAAATATTTATTTGTAAAAAAATATTTAGTTCTTTCCATTACAGAATGAAATAATATAATATTCTTAGGGAAATAATATTGACCTTTTTCTCTCAATAATGTAGACTGGTATGTACTCTCTCCTTATTCTATGGTGTGAACACAAACGGGAAGCACAAAATATATTTTTCTAAACTAGTTTGAAATCTTTTTTTAAGAACTGGAGTATACTTTGCATGTACGGCTCTCAGCTGTTTGTTTGTTTTTTAGACAGGATATAGCAGTAACTTCCTACAATTTTAACCCATTTGAAAAATATACTTATTCAAAAAGTCTTAATGGCAAAAGATAAAACCAAGAATCACTGACACATTTATAGTAGGAAATTTGAAAACTTATATTCTTATGGGTTTTTTTGCAAGGAAATTTTTTTTCCCCCAAATGCCTTTTCAAATAACATAGAGCTCATGATAAACAAGATGTATCTTGCAAAAAAGATCACATATTAAGTAGGTAGTTAACCCAAAATGCAATATTCCCCACGTTTCCTAATTATTTGGAAATACTTTCCAGTGTCAAGGAATAGTTCATTTATTTATATTTATATAACGTTTAAGAAACGATAATGTAATTTTAGTCAAGAAATTACTTAAGTGAAATTATACGACTTGTGACTAACACTGTGTGCTTTTGTTTTTAAAAGAAAAAATAGAGTTAAGTACATTGTTGGGATGTATTTATAGAGCATTTTTATTGTTAGGTTATGCTTTTAGAGCTTTAGGAACATTTGAGAACAATAATCAGTGGTGTGTAATGGTATTGTTAGCGGAGTCCTTTCTATTGAATTTTCAAGATGTTGTAAAATGAGATTATGTGAGTAGCACCTCTGGACACTTTTTCCCATCATTGTGTTGGTATCAATCGCTGACTTCCACCATTTCTCCGGGTATTAAATAGAAACACTGTTTCCCACTGCCTTGATTGGAGGGTTTATAATACATGACAGAACTGATAACCCTACTGAGATTAAGCATTGTAACCTTATGAAAGCTAAACGAAACCTTCAGCTACAGAGTGTCTCCAAGACAGACATGAGAAGGTATAAGAAGTTTTACTTTCATCTCTTATTTTGACAAAGCACTTCTCTCCCTAAGCATACCCAGAAGGATAGTGAGAAACCCTATGTCTTCTTTCACTTCAGCCACAGTCTAGCAGCCCTTCTACCCACACAGGCAACCCTGTCAGACGCGGATGATAGTACCTCGCTGCAGAAAGTGTAGTTCATGCTCACTTTGTGAGCACGGACAGATCGCCAGCACACACCAGCTCAGTTTCCAATTGGCAGGGCTCGGCATGGCTGGAAATTGAAATATGGATGAAAAACAGGTGTCTATTCCTGGCTCCGCCCCTGGAGTCATCTGTAACTGTGGAAAACGTCTTCTCACACTTGCCTGTTTCACACACACACACAAAGAAAATGAAATTTAACAATTGGTCACTGACCTTCCTCTATAAGTATCTGTGAGGTCAGATATTAACGTATCACCTAGTCTAATACATTGAAGGTGGTATACCAGTCCATGAGGCCTGGCTCTAGAGACTAATAGATCTACATCCAGTCACTGGCATTGTAAAGATTTTTGTTACATTTTTATCATTCTCATTGGTTATGGGCAATCCCCTATGACCACGAGTACAGAAATTGCATACACTTTACTCTCCTTTCCCCAGGCTCTTAGGAAGGCAGCCATCTCAAAGTAATCTTGGAGAGTGGCTTGTTAGCAGAGAACTGCTACCTAGAAATGAATTGTTTTTAAATCTTTCCACCTCTCATTTATTGCCCTTACTTATGTTGATCCCTCTTTCAAACGCACCCAATCCACCCAGTGTTCTCATTGACTTAGAAGTTTAGTCCCCACCCAACTTCCATGAAGTGCTGCTTGGATTCTGGCTCAGGACTCCCCTTTCCTCTCTCAAAATGTATGTTTTACAATTCATTTTGAGAGAGAAATATCAGCTGACCCATTAGAAAGAATGTAAGCTGAGGCTGGAGTACCTGGTGACAACTTAATGTTGTAAAAGAGCATTTTCGTGTTGTCAGTTGACAGTGTCTTAATCCAAAGGAATCATTTTCTTCAGGGTACATTTTATAGAAACTTATTTATGTTAAAAAATATCTCAAACACAGAAATTTTCTGGAAAGAAATTTTAGTTAACTGCAAAGTTACAGTGGATAGTGATAGCCTTATGCTTCTCTGAGCTTGTCAAATTGTATGTGATGTGTTTCATTTAATTCTGGACTCCTTATTCTAAAAGGATTGACAAATCATAAGGTATTTAGATAAGTATGACAGAAAAGGGAAGAGGTCTGAAAATTGAATCATGTTAAGAACAATTAAAGTAACTATGGATGTGTTGTGTAGAGAAGAGAAGGTTTGGAGACATGATGGGCCCATGATCTTTAGTGGACAGTGATATAGCAGAGGCGTTAAACTTCTTCAGCATGGTTCCTGAGAACCCCACAAGCTACAGGAAGAAAAATGCAGCTCAATGTATAGCAGAAAAATGTACCGGATAGATCTGGTAAAAATGAGAATCTTCTTTATGAAAATATCCGAGATAGGTATTAAATGGCTGCAATTAACAAAATTTTACTGTAGGATAATTTTCTAAGTAGATTATTGAGAGAAAAAGAGAGTAAGGAGACACTTATAGGACTCAACTGCAGACAGTACAGGCAGGCTTCCTAAAAACCAAAAGAGTGTCAGGTCTCCTCTCCCCATCTCTTCCTCTTGGGAACCACACAGACTCATCTTTCTCTTTCTCTCTTTAAATCTACTACATTCTTCTCTCTGCAGGATGACTTGATCTTCAGAAATTTCTGGCTTCTGTGCCTCCATAATTTCAACAGGCATGTGGCTCTGGTTGGCCATAGCAACAACTCTGTTACCCAACAACATTCTAGGACCCAAGAGCATCTCTCTGCCATTTCTGGGTTTTATGATTCAAATTTCTCCAACAGGATTTTGTTGGTTGCTCTTGAGTCCAGTTTCCCACAACTGATTCAATTTGTTGTACTAAGTGGGTTTGTTCCAGTTACCAAGACCTTTGGCCAAGTACTGGGACAATGGGCAGATTCTTTTAGAAGAGAGTATAAGGCAGACAGTCACTAGCATCTCTAGAACATGAGAGTGAATACCCTCCTGCTGGAAGTGGAGCAGAGACTGAAGAATCATCCCTTGGTATTAATGTCACCTTAGTCCACTATTATGTCCACTATTAATGTCACCTTAGTCCAAGTCACCATTGTCTCTCACCTGAAATATTTCAAATGTCTCCCAAATTTCATTCCAAGGTCATTCTAACCCCATTTTCCACATTGCAGCTAGAGCAATTTTTCCAACCAGTTCTGATCATGTCATCATGTTTAAAACAAGATTTATCAGGCTCTAAGTTCAAATTCAAATATCCTTCAAGAATCCACACAGTCTGGGTTTGGCAACCTCTCCGGCCTCATCATATACCACTTTGCTCCTTGCTCTCAGTGCTCCAACCATAGAGTTTACCTCCAAAAGTGGAAATTTACCAAGTTTTCTATCCCCTCAGGACTTATGTACTTGCTACTTCCTGCACCAGGAACACTTTTGTTCTACCACCCTTAGGCTAGATAACTTCAGCTTAGCCTTTACATTTCAAATTAAGTATTATGTTTTCAGGGAGGTCACCCCCCCCTCCTCCCGCCCCATGAATGTTTGCTTCCATGGCATGCAGTTATCACTCTTGCAACTTTCAACTCAGTTGAATTCATTAGTTCAATGTCTGTCTTTCCCACCAGAATATAAAATCAATGAGGACACCTACTAATGTCAAATGAGGACAGTGCTTGACATAAAATATAACTCAATATATATTATGGAGAAAATGAATTATTGGAAAGATTTAGATCTAATACCAGGCATTCTGAAGATGTGAAATTCTAATTTCCTTACATTTTCAGAGATGATGAAAACTTCACATGTCTTAAAAACCCAAAACATAATTAGAGAAAGCAAGACCCTTTATGAAAACTTCTAAAATCAAAAGTGTACTTTAAAAAGTGTTAGTTTATTTCTCCAAGGATGAAAAACAATAAAAATTTTATGTAGGTTATGTTCGGTATAACTGAACATTGGTATAAAGACATGTCAGACAAGCAGGAAAAATAACAGATTTTAATTCTTTCAGGAAATTTTTATATCAAGTACCTAATATATGCCAGGAACTATTCTAGATATTTTAGATACAGGGTGAAAAAAATAGAAAATAATTCTTGCCCTCAGGGAGTTTATATTCTGGTAGAATAGCATTGTTAATCAAATATAGAAAAATAGGAAAGAAAAAGAAAACAATGAGGTGTTCACCCAGACTTGATCAAAATTTTAAAACTTAAATATTTCTAAAGTTGACCTATGAAACATTAATGTTTTCTCTCCTATCCATTAATCTCCTAGGGAATCTTCTAGATATTGCAGAGACACAAGGAAAAGACTTTAAATAAATGTTGAAGCACAGGTAGATGTAACTTCTTTGTAGATTTGCCAATTCAGGGATCTATGTCTAAATAAATTATGTAAATATTATTTGAATTTGGATAACAAACATCTCAAAGCAACAAAAATGCTAAGATCCTCATGCATCACACACTAAGTAATTCTATCCAAAATGTTTACAAAGAATAAGTTAATTTTAGTGACGCTGCCCCTCTTCATTTCCTCTAACACCCAGCTGGGTAGCAGAGAGATTATGGAGAGAATAAGATGCCTAACAGTCTCCAGATCAGATTGGTCATGGGGATACGTGAGAATCTAGATGCCAAGAGTTGAAAAGAAACCTTGGAAAAGGAGTTGATACGATATGTCTTTTAATCCCTTTTGTTTTAAATCCAAGGAATTCTATGTTGGTTGCAAGGCAAACAATAGACTCTGTAAGAGCAGAGTTCACAGTACAATAGGTGCTCCAAAAGGGATGTCAATGCAAAAGGAAATTGGGGCACTTAGAAAACAGAATGTTGCCTTTCGTCTTAAAATCCAAGCCAAATTTAACTCAGAGAAGACAATTCTGAATTTAATAAATGTCTGTGGATTCTGTCATTGGTTTACACAGAACCCACAAATATGTCCAACAGAGATCATCAGTGCAATATCTGATAACACTAAGAAGTCAATAATTCATTCACTCATTCATTTGACAAATATGTATTTTTAAAATAAATTTATTTATTTATTTTTAGCTGCATTGGGTCTGTTGCTGTGCGAGGGTTTTCTCTAGTTGTGGCAAGCAGGGGCTACTCTTTGTTGCGGTGTGTGGGCTTCTCTTTGCGGTGGTTTCTCTTGTTGCGAAGCATGGGCTCTAGGCACGTGGGCTTCAGTAGTTGTGGTACGTGGACTCAGTAGTTGTGGCTCGCGGGCTCCAGAGCACAGGGTCAGTAGTTTTGGTGCACGGGCTTAGTTGCTCTGCGACATGTGGGATATTCCCGGGCCAGGGCTCAAACCCGTGTCCCCTTCATTGGCAGGCAGATTCTTAACCACTGCGCCACCAGGGAAGTCCGACAAATATGTATTGAAGACTATTGTATATCAGGTACAGTTTTAGACACTAAGGATAAAGAATGGAATAAAACAAATTCTGCCCTTACACAGAGTACAATCTAGTGTGGAAGATAAACATAGAGCAAATAAATACATGTCTAGTATAGTGTCAGATAGTGACAGTGCTATGAAAGAAAATGTAACAATGTAAGGAGATTGAGAATACTGGGAAGCGGTCTTTAGGATAAGTTGGGCAGATATGACTTGTCTGTTAAGGTGACATTTATGCTAGAGAGGAGTGAGTCAGGAGAAGCCTGTCCAGAGGGGAGTGTGGAGAGGGAGCTGGGGTCCAGATAATGAGGGCAGTATGGACCATGACAGGATATAGTGGTGGCTTGGAGAAGAGTCATAGGAGGTGGTGAAAGTAGTCAAATTCTGGAGAAAGAGAGAGAGGGAGAGGAGAGGGAGAGGAGAGGGAGAGGGAGAGGGAGAGGTGACACTATCTATCCATCATCTATCTATCTATCTATCTATCTATCTATCATCTATCTATCATCTATCTATCTATCTATCATCTACTCAAGCTCACAAATAGAATCTTGGTGCTAGATCACCAGTCAGCAAGGAAAACCCCATCAAGGATGATAAAGAGAGCACCAGTGATACTTGACTTGTAGTCCTGGTGCAATCGTTAAAATGTTCACTGGTAGTGACCTTGGAACTGTGCTTCCTGATAACAGTGTCAGTGATAGAAACCAAAATAATAACAGAAGCAAGTTGGGAACAATTTTTATAATGAGCACCAAGGTTGGTGAGGCAGGTGAGAGAGCATCTAATAGTTATCAAAATGCTTTCTTTTGACCTTTTGCAAGTGAATGTTGGAAGCACAGGTCTAGAAACTGGGCAAAGCATGGATCCTGGAGGAGGATGATGGACAATTAAAAACTCAACCAAGTAGTAGCCTTACTTGTAGCTGCTATGCCTGATATGGTATCTTTGCTAGGGCAGATTAATAAGGCCTCAGGTACATTGAATATGGCCACTGATCTGGTGAAGTGCATTCTTTTCTAATTGTATCAGAATGGAAGATCAGGAACAGTTCGTATTCACTTGAGACAGAAAACAGTGTATATGTGTTATTTTGTCCTCGGGGTTAACTCTTACCCGCTGTCAGAGGATCATCCAAAAACCTTCACCATATAGATATTCTGCAGAAAATCACATTGGTACAGCATATTGATGATGTCATGTTAATTAGACAGAATGATCAAGAGGTGGCAAGTGTATTGGAGATCTTGATAAGACACACGCATTCCAGGTTAGAAATTAACCCAACAAAAATTAGGAGACTGGCCAGTCAGTGAAGATCTTTGAGAGGCAGTGATCTGGGACACATCAGAACTTCCCATCAGGTGGATTCATGGATGGGTTACCTCAGACTGTTTATGCAAGCCCAAAGTAAATGCAACTGTTCTACTGCCTCACTAATAGGTAGTACTGAAAAGGAGTGGTGATAGGAAATTCTCTTAATGAGAACTGGGTGTAAACTCAGTTATCCTGTTCACCAGGTCACCCACTTTGTATAAAAAAATAAGTAGTTCAGGTTAGAATGTATACAGCCTTGTAACTAATTTGACTGTTTATTCTGAACCCTGATGGAGAAAGATTGGCAGGTGAGGGACAGGGAAGTTTAGGAAAAAGGAATAAGGATAGATTAATGTGAGTGGTCATGAAGTAGGAAGATCTTTGTATCACATAATGTCTCTCACAAGACAGCAGCTGCCAGAGAAGAGGCCTTAAACAACCAAATAGAAAAAATGACTCAGTTATTTGACATCACCCTTCCTGTCACTGGCAGCCTCCATTCTTGCACAGTACACGCAAGAATGGGAGGAATGGAGATTCTGCACAGGACCAAAAGCACAAGCTCTCCCTCACTGAAGCTGATCTAGCTACACCTGCTGCCAAATGTCCAAACAGTCATCACTGGAGAATACTATTGAGTCCTCTATATCAGGGTCCCCAACCCCCGGGCCACAGGCACTTACTGGTCCACGGCCTGCACAGCAGGAGGTGAGTGGTGGGCGAGTGAGCAAAGCTTCATCTGCCGCTCCCCATCGCTCAGCATTACCACCTGAACAATCCCCCACCCCCAGTCCATGGAAGAATTGTCTTCCATGAAACTGGTCCCTGGTGCCAAAAAGGTTGGGGACCTCTGCTCTATATGGTACCATATTTCAAGGAGAAAAATTTTGGAGAAGTTGATGATAGTATTGGACCACTTCTACCTATATTCAACATATATTCTAAGTATGGATTTGCCTTTTTTGCTTGAGGCCCTCAACTAGCACCATGAGCTGAGATTGTACAGAGTTTCACTGCTAGCACTACACAACACTGCATAAGACCAAGGGATTCTCTACAGCAAAAGAAGTGCAGCGCTGGGCACAAGACAATGGGATCCATTGGGTATGTCTCATGACACACCACCTAGCTGGCCTGATAGGATGATGGAACAGTGTAGTTGAGGGACCAGCTTGGAAATGATACATTCAATGCATAGAATACCTGAGTCCAAGATCCAAGGAGTAGAAGTAAGAGTGGTCCCACTACCATGATTCTCATTGACTTGGGGAATTTGTACTTTCCATACGTGCAGGTTTAGAGGCCCTGATTCCCAGAGGGAAGTGCTTTTACCAGGGAATATTATATTAAACTTTAAGCCACAGCTGCTGCCTACTCACTTTGCACTTATCATGTCAAGAGACCAGCAGCAAGGAAAGAGATGACTATGCTAGCAGGGATAATTAACCCTGATCAACAGGGGAGGGAGAGTTGCCATCACACAAAGGAGGCAGGGAAGAATATGTTTGGTACTCATGTGATCTACCTGGGTTTCTCTTGATACTTCTTCACCAATTTTGATGGTAAATGGAGAAGTGAAGTAGCACAGACAAAGTCATGGTGACCATGTGATCAGACCGCTGAGAGATGAGAGTCTGGATCATCCTCACAAGGTAAGTCGCCTAGACCAGCATATAGACTAACCAAGGGAATTTTAAAATGAGTGACAGAGGTGGGAGATAATGAATATCTGTTGCAACCTCAATACCAGCTATAGCAGTAGCAGCTGCAGTCCATCTTGTTAACATTTTTCTTTTAAGTTTCTCCATGAAAATATGTCCATCAGAATCATCTCCCAGAAAGTAGATCTGAGCTATGCCAAGAGTGGTCTCTATGGATGCTGGGATGTGCTATGCATATTTTCTTTTCCACTTCAATATTAATCATTCAGCTTGTCAGCTACTGAAAATTGCCCTCAGATGAGAGGAGTCACCTTATCCAAGACCATGTTCCCTTCCCGGGACCAGCCCTCCTCCAATGACTTGTTGATGCTGGATATATAGGACCAGCCCCTTGACACAATTTGGGACAACTCTAAAGGCCATGTCAGCTCCAAAGCACTCCACAAAGTGGGCTGAGATCTTCATTGTAACTGCATCCCAGTTCCACTTCTCTCTCCCCTCTCCAGTCCTACCTCCTTCACTCCCAATGGTATTGATTCCAAATACATTCCCTAATAAATTTCCTGCACACAAATCTCCATTCCAAAGTCTTTCTCAATATCCCAACCTATACCACAGGATGAGGTATTAATTATTATTATTAGGCACTTAGTATAAGTTAATTTAATTTCCCTCCCCGCCCCAAATCCGTAAGGCTTATATCCCATTACAGTTGAGGAAAGTGAGATTTAGAGAAGTTAAATACCTCAGCCAATATCACACCACCTGTAACTGGTGGAGTCAGGGTCTGAACCAGGTCAGCAAACTTCTCAAGCCTGTGCAAAGTATTATGAATGGCCGATTATTGTTGTCAGAGGCAATCGCATGAACAAAGATATAGATAGGTAGATGATGAATTAGATAGACAGATAGATAGGCAGATAGATATAGATGAATTGTACAGAGTATTTCATTAAAGATAGTAGTGAATGGTGGCTGGTGGTTGGGGACATGAGGAGAGATAGGAGGAAATAAATCCAAAAACGAAGAGTTCAAGTTGGGATAAGCCTAGAATTCCACAGCAGACGTGGGCTTACCCAAAAATTGAAACAATTCTGTAAAATTCTCAAATGATACTCTCATCTCCCCAAAGAAAAAGCAATATGGCTTCTTGACAAGGCGAAAGCTAATGGAAAATTTATGTTTACCCCCTTAATTTGTTATATCTTTTCCCAGTATGAGAAGAGACAGGGGTGGAGGGAGAAGTGGATGGCAACAGCATAAAAAGAAATCCCAGACGCCCCTCTCCAGGGCTTCTGGGGCGAAAGTGCCAATCCTGGAATGCTGCACTCCCACCCTCCTGTGTTTATTCAGCCCTGGGGCTGAGGTTTGCCTTGGAGTTGTAACCTTTATAAGGGGTTTGCTTAATGACAGAATTGTTCAGCTGCATACCTCACCCCAATTAGAAAAAGGCTGTTTGGATTCTAATTGACCTTGACACAAGTCTGCTTAAAGAGATTCCCCAAGAATTATAGAGCTACTTTCAGAGTTTGACTTGGCCAGGAGTATGAAATGTAACACGGTTTTTTGAATTTTCTGCACTTACCATGAAACGACCAAGCCACAGGTATCAAACATGCTTTGTTTTTGTGTTATAATCACATTACAAATTGAACATTTCCACATGTGCAAGTTGGAAAATCTAAAATGAATGATTATGAAGATTGTAATTACATGTATCAGGTATATATGGCCTACATATTTTCACTCACACAAAAGTGTATTTTCTCGAGTCCCTAGACATCCATGTATAGTGTGTTTATAGGATGGAAAACCATCATCCTATATATATAAACCAAAAATGTATATTTTTAAACAGTTATCGCCAGGTCAGGTGATAAGTTGACATAATATTTGGAAGGTGCAAATACCAGGAAGGGATAGAGATTCCTAAGTTAACCATGAGGAAATGACTAACAATAATAGGTTGAAATCAAGAAGAATATAATTTGGACTAAATATCAAGAGGAGAAAAAAATCAGCTTCCTGGCTACAATAACTGTTAGGCTATGAAATAATTCCTAAGGGAAGTGGAGACCTCTTCCTTATGTTGGACTTTGGAAATGAGTCCCTTATAGTAAGCCGTTTTGCTTTGGGGAGAGGAAGGAGATCCTTTCCGTTTCCATTTTCTGTGACCTGATATTAAGGAAAAATCTCAGAAATAATCATGTAATAACCCATTAAATATTCACCAAACCACCTCTGAGCAAGGTCGTGCATTTACCTTGTAGTGAACATTATGTCTCCTGTTCCTTTAGAGCCAAGAAAAATCCAAATCCTATAGTCACGCAGTTTGTAGCAACCTGGAATTTTTTTTTTTTTTCCAAACTTAGCTCGGTCTTGATGGCCACTTGGTGGTCTTTCACTCCTCTCTGAGCACCTCTCCCTGCTACTGCAATGGAGATTTTTCTAAGAAAACAACCGTATTCAGCAGGGTTTCTCTCTTCAGCGCCCTCTCAACCTCAACTACGTTTTCTCCACAGAGACGGGTTCCCAGTTCGCAGAGAAAATGAAAGCATAAAGCATGAGCACTCTCAAACTCCCTCTCCACCTACAAATTACCCTGGATCCATAATTTCTCTCTCTTCCTGTGGAGGCCAAGGCCCTCCTTTGGTCCCTGCTCTCTGCTACATCCTGACCCCTATTATCTCCTGCAGGGACTTGCCCTGTCAGTCACTCAGTCTCTTCAAGCTCTCTACTATTCCCCCAAGGTTAGTTTCTTCCCCCGCAAGCATGTAAATGTGTTTTTGCTCACCCATTATTTTGGGGAGTGCTTCTCCAGTCAGCTCTCTAGAAGACAGACCACCCCTGTTGCTGGGCACACCCCAAGGACCAACGGGTAGCCATAATGGGGATAGTGGCAGGGAAAGAGGTATAGATGGAATTTTGACTTACAGGCTGGGGCCGCACATAGGTTATGTATGCAGGATTCCTCACTGTATGGAGATTATGGGGTGGAAGCAAAAAAGGGCTCTTGCAGGCTGAGGTTGACCTCTCCAAGCTACCACAATCCAGAGCAGAACTCTGAGGAATCAAAGAGCCCAAAAGTCAAACCTGGGCTTCCCTGGTGGCGCAGTGGTTGAGAGTCCGCCTGCCAATGCAGGGGACACGGGTTCGCGCCCCGGTCCAGGAAGATCCCACATGCCTCAGAGCGGCTGCACCCGTGAGCCATGGCCGCTGAGCCTGCGCGTCCGGAGCCTGTGCTCCGCAACGGGAGAGGCCGCAACGGGAGAGGCCACAACGGTGAGAGGCCCGCGTACCGCAAAAAAAAAGAAAAGTCAAACCTGGTCTTCCAGATGGTTATACAGGTGTATTTGTCAAGTTAGAACGGTAGAACATCTTTAACAGTTTTGTTCTATTGGTTCACAGATAGATATTAGATATACAGTATGTTTGCCTCCATTGATACTCTTGCCTGGAATATAAAGGTTGTCCTGCCTCAAGCTACTGTAAGCTGGCTTCCGGTATTTACCGTTCTCTAGAAACACTTATTGTTAAAGTCATCAATGATCCTTTTCCGGTTCTTTCCATTTGACACTATTGGCCAATCGCTCCTCCAGACTGTCCTCCCTTAGAATACCACAGTTGTCTCCCAGTTCTCCCAGTTCTCCTCCTTCCTCTCTGCCCTTTCTTATTGGTCTTTCATGGGTGCTTAGTCCATCATCAATCGTCTAAATAGTAATATTTCCCAGAATTCTGCCCTTATTTCCTTCTCATTCTACATTCTCTCCTATCGTTTATAGATTTTTACTACCAAATCCATAATTTACCTCAACTGATCGCAGCCCAGACCCATTTTCCTATATCCAGACAATTCTTTTCATTGGGCAATACCATCTTACTGTCTACATGCACCGCAGGCTCAAAATGGCCAAAATTAAACTAGTTATTCACTCTGCACCACCACCCCTTCACACACGTTCCTCCTATTACATTCTTCACTTCTACAAATGGCCCTACCTTCTCCCTAGTTCCCCAAACAAAACTCTGGAACTTACTCTTGACTATGATTTTCCTTCTATCTCATATCTAGTCCTTCACCAGCTGCTATTGACACTACTTCTTAAATCCCAACTGACTTCCAGTCCCTCCCCTTCATTCTTCCAGACAGTTCTTAAGACATGTTTAGTTTTTAATACACATCCACAATTTCTCCCATGGATTATTATAACACCCCCCAAATTCAGTCTTTATCGTGTTATAGGATGAGATCCATTAGTGGTTATGAAATCCTTGCAATGGATCATGACCAGCACTTTTTAAAAAATGGAATAAATAGAAGAGAAGAAAAAATATCAAGTCAAGTGCATGAGTTGAAGGCAAGGGCTGTTTATTGAAACTTTTGATTCATTTATATTTATGCATATACGCATTCACAAGTATAGATATATGTACTGTATGTATTACCTAGTATGGATTCTGACAGCAATTCCAGGGTGTGTGTTTGGGGGTGGGGGGAGGTTTTCCTACACATCCAAGCAACCAACACCAATCCAACACCAGCTGGGTGTCCTAAAGTTCAACTTAATTAGCATCAGGTTCCACAGGTTAAAAGTTCAGTCCAGGAGCTTCCCTGGTGGTGCAGTGGTTGAGAGTCCGCCTGCCAATGCAGGGGACACGGGTTCGTGCCCCGGTCCGGGAAGATCCCACATGCCGCGGAGCGGCTGGGCCCGTGAGCCATGGCCGCTGAGCCTGCGCGTCCGGAGCCTGTGTTCCTTAACGGGAGAGGCCGCAACAGTGAGAGGCCCGCGTCCCGCAAAAAAAAAAAAAAAAGAAAAAGAAAAAAAAGTGCAGTCCAAAAGGAGTGCTCCCCAACCCCACTTCAGGTTGTTTCCTGTGCTTCTGATCAACTGACAACACATCAGAGATTCTAACGACCCCTCCTCAGGTTCCATTAATTTGCTAGAGCTTCTCACAGAACTGAGAGGAACATTTTATTTACTAGATCACAGTTTTATTACAAAAGGATAGAACTCAGGAACAGCCAGATGGAAGAGATGTGCATAAGGTAAAGGATGGTGAAAGGGCACAGAGCTCCCACGTCCTCTTCGAGCTAGCCACTCTTCTCAAATCCCCACGTGCTGTGTTCATCAGCTCGGAAGCTTTCCAAACGCTGTCCTTTGGGGGTTTCAGGGAGGCTTCTTTCCTTAGGCGTGATTGATTAAATCATTGGCCACTGCTGATTGCTTCAAACTCCAGCCCTTCTCCCATCCTCAGAAGACAGGGGTGGGACTAAAATTTCCAACCCTTTAATCACATGGTTGGCTCCAATAGCAACCAGCCTCCATCCTCAGGTGTGGTCCAAACTTAGTCACCTCATGAACATAACAACATACATTTATTGGCTCTCATCACTTAGGAAATTCCAAGAGTTTTTAAAGCTCTGTGTCAGAATTGGAGATGAAGACCAAATATATATTTCTTATTATGAATTGCAATACCACACTTGGATTGCAAATTAAAAATTATGATTGTACTATGGATAACAGTTGCAAAAGTTTGCGAACAATTGAACCAATTATTCTCTCAGTTTCCAGTCTTGCCCATTGCAGTCTTTTCCCCAAAGGTGAGCTTTCTATGTTCTAAATTTGATCACATTCTGGCTAAACTCATCAGTGGCTTCTCATGGTCAACTGTAGTGTAAATCCAAAGTCATCATGTAGTTTTAGGGATGTTTAGTCATCTGGAATCTCCAGCTTCATCTGCTACTCCCTCCCCATATGCATCCCTATCCAAACAGTCCTCTGCACTTCCTTGAACCCAGCATTCTTTCTTGTGGCTCTGGGCTCTTATACTGCTGCTTCTTTTATCCAGAATGTGGTTCCCTCCATTGTCTGCCTCGCTAAACTACAATACATACCATGTATGCTTCATGCTACTGGTATCCGTGAAGCATCCCGAGACTTCCTTGGGAAGAATTCTGCGTGTATACCCACAGATGGTTTCATGGTAGTCAGCAAAATTTCTAAATTTTTTCCTCAGTGCAGGGCAGGGAGACTCAAAGATCCTTCCATGCTCCACATACAAAGTAACATTATGATGTATTTTCTTCCAATGTATATGCTAACTTTTACAAAATTTTAATTACATCATACACAGTTCTGTTTTTGTCATTTTACTTTATCATGGTATCGTAAGAATTTTTCCGTGTTATCTGTTTTTTGTTTTTTTAGCACGGCATTATAAATATCTTTAAAATATATTATCAGGCTAGTGATTTGAAAAATAAAGTTGCTGATAGTATGAAGGGCTGATGGGAGTATGAACAGACTAGAACCAGGGAAATCAGTCAGAAGTCTACTCGATCAGCTAGGCAAGAGACAAGAGATGAAGGGGGTTAAAATAACGCAGAGCCAACGAGAAAAAAAGGAGAAAGAAGGCATGGAACAGTTACAAGAGAACTTAGTGAAGAGGAACTGATGGGCCTGGGTGAAAGATCCCATGTGGCAGAGCAGGTGGAGGCAGGTGTTTCTATTAGGTGATGCTCTGAACCAGAACACAGAGGAAACATCCTGGAGGGAAGTTTTGCAGAGGACAGTGATGAGTTGGCACAAGTAGAACCATTTGATGAGTCTTCAACATACAGACAATAGTTGAAGGATTCAGAGTTTAATAAATTATGGAAAATATATTAGAGGAAATGTATAGAGTGAATATATTAAATTAGAAGTTTCAATGGCAAGAACTATCAGATTTCAAAAGTTTAGATATAATTTAGAGATTTTAGGGCAAGACTTACTTCCAGGAAAATGAGTTAATACAAAATAAAATGTCATGCATGGGTCAGCTATGAGTAATATTGATATAATCAATCTAAAATATATTCATTATCATAATTTTTAAACACAATTTTTTGAGCTATTTACTAATTGTTATATAACCATGCTGGGGAGGTGGGAGGAAGGAGTATGGAAGGATTCTGTGAGACAGTTAAATTCTTATTTTCTATAGCAAGAATCTGAGGATAGTATCTAAAACTGAAACCAATGGATAACTATAATTTATCACATATAAATATAATAAATATAAGAATATTATATATTAGCATAGAATATAATAAATTCTTATTGCAATATAAGAATGTTATTTATAGATGAGTATTTAAATACCTAAAAGGCTTGAAATTATGTGCATGTGAAAGCAGGAAAAGGGAATCAGACAGGAGGCCAAAGGATTTTTTTAAATATTTATTATAAGGTACGTAATAATTTGATTTTTCAACTTGATAATAATTAAATAATAAGCTGATTAAGGTAAAAGCCTATATCTATGCATAGGTATACATATATATTTTAATGCACAATTATAAAAGGGGACAAATCATAAGTCCTACCTCAACGAATTATCATAAAGTGAACACTTCCATGTAACCATCACCCAGGTTAAGAAATAGAACATATTAGTACCCCAAAGTTCCTTTTTACGCTCACCACATCATTCACCCTTTCCTCCTATAGTGATTCACTATCCTGACTACTTAATTCATAGAATAGTACTACCTAGTTTTTTTAACTTTATATAAATTAAATAACACAGTATGTATTCTTTTGCCTCTTGAAGTAAAAGAAGCTTCTTTTGCTTAAAATTGTGTTGAGTGAAATTCATCCATGTTGTTTCATGTAGCTGAACTCTTTCATTTTTAATGCTATGTAGTATTTTCCTGTATACAAATAACAGAGTCATTGGTGTATTTATCTATTTTACTTCTGATCGATACTTGAATAATTTACAGTTTGGGGTTACTACGAATGATGCTTCTGTGAACACATTGGTACATGAATTATGGTGCAGATGTGTACATATTTCTGTTGAGTAGCTGGATCTTATGGCATAGCAGATATTCACTTTTCATAGGTGAGGTTTAAACAATTTTCCAAAGTAGTTGTACCAATTTATGCTCCAGCTAGCAATGTGTGAGAGTTACCATTGCTCTATGTCTTACCAACACTTGGTATTGTCAGCCTTTTTAATTTTAGTAAGTCTAAAGTGTGGGAAAGGGCATCTCATTAAGGCTTTCTTTAATTGGTATGCCTTGCTTATTGATGAAGTTGAATATTTAGGTATCATCTTTTGTGAAGTATCTAAGTCTCTTGCCTATTTTTCTATTGAGATTATCTATCTTTTTCTCATTGATTAGGAGGAGTTCATTGTGTATTGATTAGTATGAATTTATCATATATTTGGAAGACAAAATGTTCTAACCAATTATACTTTTGGTTAGAATTTTTGCATCCCGTTTAAGAAAGATGTTTTACATTAAGTTCATGAAGATAGCCTTACTGTATGTCATGTCTAATTTTTGTTGTTTAGCTTTTACTTTTAGACATACAATTCTGCTGGAAATAATTTTATTTTTTGGTATGGTGTGAGGTAAGTGTCAATTCTCCCTGAGTCAGTTTGTGAACTGAATGAGTCCCAGTTGCAAAACAAGTCAATAGGACTTTTTAAAACTAATAAGTTAATTCTAAAATTCCTTAAAAAAAAAAAAACAGTAATAGTTAGCAAATTCTGAAGAAGTTAAACGATTGCATGGGATTGACCCATTAACTGTGTAGGCTGTGCACTGAACAGTTCTGGCATGGAGTAGGGTGGTGGGCATCATTAACCCTATAATTTATGTAAAAAATGGTCCTGAAAAAGGAGTTCTGTGCAACCTACATGGTTGTACAGAACAGCTTTGACCCTACCATAAAACCTTCTAAAAAGCTATATTGATTAAAACAGTGTTATTGGCCACTCAATAGGTAGACTGATCTCCCAAAATAAAGCAAAATTCATATAGAAATCTAGTATATGAAAAGGTGACGTTTCAAATCAGCTGTAAAAAGATCAATTATTATTAAATGATGTTTCGGAAACTAAATATAATCTCTACCTTATATCATACAACAAAACAAACTTGAGGCAAAACAAAATATAATTTAAAAATAATCAGAGTGGGAAACTTCTCTCTACATAAAAACAAACCATAAAAGAAAGAAAAGGTTGATGAATTTCACTGCAGAAATAATCTTTGCAAAAGATAAGTTAAAAATTATAATATCACAAATGAAAGGCTGTTTACTTAAATAAAGAGCTCCTTGGAATGCAAAACGAATAAATCTAGAGAAATACAGGCAAAGGATAGGAACAGATAACTAAACAGATACCTTACATAAAATATAAAAAAACTAACGGTCTTTAAACATATGGAAAGATTCACACAACCTCACTCATAGTAAAGAAATACACTATGTTTTATCACTTTAGATTGACAAAGCTATCAGATTGTTACTTTGATATACAGAAACACTCTCACACAATGATGATGACAACTCTTTAGAGATTAATTTAATGCCCACACTTTTTGACCTTGCATTTCTATGACTCCTTACCAGGATATTCATTAAAGTATTGTTTCCAGTACTAAAATATTGGAAACACCCTTAAATGGTCATTGGTAGATGATTAGGTAGTCAAATTATGGTACAGTGGAATATTGTGTACTTGAAAAAGGAGAAGAGAAGACAGGAGGGGAGAACAAGGAAAAGAAGAAGATAACTTTATTTGAATTTAGATGCAATGATTTTTAAGAAAAATTAAGTTAAAAAAATCCATATAGTGTTCTACCATCTATGAAATAAAAGGACTAATATGCATGTCTTCTGGAAAGATATACAAGAATTGTACAACAGGATTTGCATTTGTGAAGTGGAACCAGGTTGCTGGGGTATAAGGGAAGAAAGAAAATTTACTTTTTACTTTGCTCCCTTTTATAATTTTAAATTTTTACCAAGAGCAGATATTGCCTATGCAAAAAGATGAATAAAATTACAATAAAAATTAAAAAGAAAAAACCAGAAAGGATTATAATAGCACATGAATTATGTACCAAAAGCTTCATGTGTAACAATATTTGCAACTTTCTTCCCCCCTATGTGGTAGTTATTACTATTCCCCCATGGTCCTGCATTAATAACAAAGCTGTAATCCTTATCCCAGTGTGCCTGGTTCCAACCATGAACTTTTTCCACTGTGCTTTCTCTTGCTATGACATATTTTACTGGGATTCTCTTTAAAGCCAACTTGATGGTGCCATATCCCACTAGTCAACTTCTAATCCATCCACCTTTTCACTTGCCCCTCTGAATTCCCTCTCTGCCCCCTCACGCTCACACAAACTCAACTCGTGTACATACAGAAATGACTTTATTTTGAAAGCAACCACCTACCGTGAAGTGACCCAGAACCTTACACTGTTCCACTTATAATTGTAGGAAACCAACAAATAGTTTTCATGCTCAAGACATATGTGAATAATTGGTCAAAGCTAAGTGGCATCCATCCTACTCTGCATAGCTGGACTGTTCATGCAACCCTCAACCCTTGCATTCCTCTGCAAACTGTTCTGTTTACACAGACAAAATTCTAAGCACATGGATATATCTTAGGTTGTCTTCATGATCAGATTCCAAATATTCAAAAGAAAAGGAGAAGGATAAAATGTTTGTAAAAAAATGTAATTGCTGGTTAATCAATGGGAAGGTAAAATAGCATCCCTTGCCACCAGGATAAAAGAGTGATTGAGTTCAGAGCCTTTGGAGACAGATACAGCTGGGTGCATTCACAGCTCTTTTATTAACCTGTTGTGCAATCTTGGGTAAGTTTCTTAACTGCTTTAGCTTCAGTTTTCCAGATGATAAAATGCGAATAATAATATTAACTCATTGGTAGGATCGTTGTAACAAAAGAAATAAAAGCATTATCTTCAGTGCTAGATACATACTAAGGATTCAATAAATAATAATTGTTGTTTAGGTACTATTTGAATATCCCACAAGCCAAACCATCAGTAAGTCCTTATTGGCTCTCCCTCTACAACCTGACCCAAGTGAGACACTTTTTCACCTCCTCTGCCACTGGTTCCCTGGGTTATCTGATCTCCCCTATTCCATTCTTTCACCACATATCTCAGGGTGTCTGAGGATATTAACACACTTCTCCCTCTCCCTTCTACACAGTTCACCCAGACTATTCATGGAGGACCTCTTTCCAACACGAGGTCTCTATGGGGATGTCACCCTACCAAGACAGGCTTGCCTCAACCAAATACCACTTTGTTTTGTATATTGTTAAAGGAATATTTGCCCTTCAAAATACCCTTGTGCTACATTGCATAATATCATACAGCTTTAAAATAAGACCCACTAAAATGTTTTGATTGTATGCTGAGCAGTCGCCATCTTCACATGTTTTTCTCTCATCATCATAGAGCCAAGTATTTTCTATCATTTTTTTAAGAAAGGAACAAAGGATCAAAGAATTTTCATATTTTCTCCAGTATATTTTAAGAAATTGTTCTCTTTTAATGATTCTTAACTTTTTCATCATAATCAAGAAGAAAGTCTCAAATTAGAGCTAAGATTTCTCTAACATCATTCTAACACTTCCTAATATCCCCCTTTTCTAACAAAACACAAGTAGACAAAGAGACCACAGTCTTAAGTGGGCAACAGTGTTGTACTGATCAGTATAGGTCAGGTTTTGCTGTGGGTGAAAACACACTCAAAGTCTCAGTGCCTGAACTGAACAAAAGTATATTTCTTATTCACCATTCATATCTCAATGGGTTGGTGTTCACGGTGGACGCAAGTCTATGCCATCACCACTCAGATGACAGGGCTGAGGGTATCATCTTATAGCTGCATCATCTGGGACCTGCAGCTTTCTTCCTTGTCACATCAGAGGAAGGGAATGAAGAGAACTGTGTAGTGTCAATTAAATTATTTGGCCTAAGAGTGCCATGTGTCACTTCCCCTTGCAGTCTTTCAGACAGAACTAGTCACATGGACCTCCCTAACCGGAACATGTGCTTTTCAATACACCCAGAGAGTAGTAACGTTGACTACAAGCATCTCCCTACAATCTAGTAATATTGCTGTAGTTTTTCATTGTATTTATTTTTATTACTAAGTGATATTTATGAAAAGTAGGTTTCTATGTATATGTTCTTTTAAGATAAAATTATCAATGTATAAAAAAATAAATCAAGAAAAAGAAAGTTTAAGCAATGACTCAAGTGGTACACAGATACAGCAAAAATTGTGGTGGTAGTTAAATTGTTAAAATTGGGAATAGCTGTTCCTGCATAAGGTCACCAGCAAGTTTGTGACAAAAATGATAGAATTCCAGGTCTCTGACTCTACCTCCATGCCCTCCCATAATTGCTGTTGCTTTTCCGAGAACTGCGGCAGACAATCAAGCCTATGTGATAATCCTAAATCTCTTCCAAATGTGAACATATTAAAGAGAGAAATTCTACTTTCTCTAATTATTCTTCATATATATATCTTTGGATGGCATTTTAAGAAAAAAAATGAAGGGCAAGCTGCTTTTTTAGTCAATTTAAAATTTTTTTGGACTTATTGGAAGAATACGGAGAGGAAATTATTGATTTTAAGTAATGAAAGAACAGTTAAAAAAAATGTCACCCATTTACTAGTTTAAATAACAGTAGACACTAAATTAGTAAAGACCATATTAAAGAAATTCAGGGCTAAACAATTTAAATCTTTATCTTTTGGCCCCTATATTTTTATCAAGAGGTTTACAAAGACACAGAGCTAAATGAATCTCCCTATTTATACTGTCACATAGATTTGCTTATCAAAAATTCTTCGCTGAGATTTCCAATTTATCCTTCTGTTAGTTTTTAAGTCTGTCAGTTGAAGACCTTAATCCTTACTTTTGTCTTTAGCAAATGAATTTTGATGAAAGAATCGGTCCTTGACAAAAACAAAGCAAAGCAAAACAAAAAAACCTGCACTCATTTCTCCTTGTTACAACACATTTTCCCATCGCGGGTCAACAGAACCACATCTGGATTGCAGCTACCATCTTCTGCTTCATAAGCCCCAGTCTTGCCCATTCAGAGAGTACTTCAAATCTGTCTCCTTACTGTCCATCTTCACCCCACTCTGACCTCTTCAAAAAATATGGCCTCCCCTTGCTACCGCAGAGAAAAGGCCGATCGGATTCACTAATTCAAAATAATGCTGACTGAAATCACTTAATATGTCATCCCTCCTAGTATAATCCATTATTATTTTAAGTGAGGAGAATGTGACTGTCACAGACCAGGATGACTTCAATGCTGGTGGTGAGGAGATCTTTTTTGACAAGGTCATGACACTAACTGGCCTCCTGCTATCTTTGTTAACTCTGCTTCTTTGGGGGACTCTCTGATTCTTTGTTCTCCTGATTTATTTATCCTGTTTTAGAGATGCTGCTGCCTAAAAGAGATGATTGGAAAAGGCCAAGATTTTATCCTGCAGAGAAATAATGCAGAGGAAGTATTAAAAGTCAGCTTTGCCTTCTGAGATGTCAAATTGGGGCAGGGTTTTTAAACAAGATGCCTTTGACCACTCCTTTCTTGACTAGATGAGCTCAATACCATTCAGCTAGTTAGTCAAATGAGCCCCATTTCTGACCAGCATTCAGAACTCGAAACTGAAATGAAATCGACACGAACCTACATGCGAGAAGTGGCTACCGTAACTCTATTCTTATAATATGTACAATAAGTGTGTTGCATTAAAGACATGTTTCCTTTTCTTTATGTTGAACATAAAAACATGGTCTAGCACTTATGTCGTTGGTGTTGACTTAGGTACATTCAGAGGTACTCTAACCCCTGAACCCACTATAGAAACCCTTGACCCCAGCTCTCTCACAGAACACTAGAATTGCACCCCACTCCACTCATACCCCACTCCTCACCTTGAGAATGGTTCACAGGGAAGTGGTCCAGAAAGCAGAAACTTGAGTTTGGACTCCACATCAGCTCTGTGACCTTGGACCTTGGACCAAACCATCACTGCTCTTTCTAGATCTCACTGTTGTCACTTACAGAGTGAGCAGTTTGGCCTCATCCAACACTCACAGTTGATGATCTGAAGCATATACATCACTTCCTCAGACAAAACCTCCTTTTTGTTCTCTTTTGTCCTGTTTAATAATTTAGAAGAAGCTTTTTGTTTGTTTTTATCATGTTTTTCTTATTTAAAAATTAATGCACGTTTATTTTTAGATAAAGTAAAAACGTAGATAAGCAAAACGAAGAAAACAAGTGAAATTCACGCAAAATCCTACTAACCAGTAAAATGTTACAGTATATAACTTCCAGTCATTTGTAACATGATTGTTCAGTAATACAGACTAGAGAGGTAGGCAAAAACTGGGTCATGGAGGGCCCTGCAGGCCATGATGTGTTGATATCCATTCTAAAAACAGTGGGAAGTTATTGGAGGATTTTCCTATTAAACTAGTATGTATATCTAGTTGCGGTGGTCCCATGCCAGATACGGTCTGTTGGCACTCAGCACCTTTCCCAGCATTCATCTTTATCACAGGAGCCTGGATGCTTGAAAACCTCACTCCTCAGACTCCCTTGCCAGTTGGTTTCCAGTGACGTGCAATGGAAGGCACTGGTGGGAGGTTAGAAGGCAGCAGGAAGGGAGATTCCAGCAGCAGCAGCCCTGGCTCCACAACTCCGTGATGAGGGTCACAGGCCACTTCCTAGTCTGATTTACATCCTTTTCTTCCTTTTGCTCTTTCAGCCCTTCCAAAGCTTTCAATGTTGTGTTAGTTTCTTCTGCACAGCAAAGTGAATCAGCCATACGTATACATAGATCCCCTCTTTTTTTGGATTTCCTTCCCATTTAGGTCACCACAGAGCATTAAGTAGAGTTCCCTGTGCTATACAGTAGATTCTCATTAGTTATGTATTTTATACATAGTAGTGTATGTATGTCAAAGCCCTTCCAATGCTTTTGTATGCAACCCTTTGCATTCAATCCCTCTCTGCTTAAAATATTTAGAGTGGCTTCTGGTTTCCTTTCTAGACACTGGCTTACTGAATGTTTTTTATTGAGACAAATGCTTTAGTTACTTACTCACCATGATTACTGCATGTGCCCCAAAGAAGTCTGCAAAATACTTTTATGAATCAATTTGCTTTAATTCTCAGTAACACGTGGCTACTTGGCTACAGTTTTATTGCCAGTCCTGGTACAGTCATTAGTTGGAGTCATAGTTGAAGCACTTTAAAAAAATATAACAACAATCCTAACTTCAAGAATTCATTGAAGCAAGTATTCCTTTGAGGATGGTTAAGTCCTATGTTTTCTGGAACGGTTCTTGTTTTGCATGTGCTATCATGTTATGCCTCTGATTACCCTTGACATTACCAAACCCTGTGTCCTGCCATGAAAATACTGGCCCTCACATATTTGTTTGTTTTCCTATCAATCAGATGGTGTGGATAGTTGTTGGTTTTGACATCCATAATTTATTCCCACTTATTTGGGAGGATTCTCTCATTTTGGCTATATGGGGACTGGCCTTTCCTGCCCCGTACCTTTAGATGAGTTTAATGGTTCTCTTGATCAAGTAGGATTTTAAGTAGAGCCATTTTCATGCTTTATCTCTAGAATTTTAATCTAGACCCAGACTGACAACAACAGAAAAAAAGCTGAACATAATGGTAGTTGATTCATCTTGATGATAACAGCCTAAGAGGTGGGCTCCAGCTTTGCCTACCCACTGGTTCTGTGTTATGCTGTAGGCCTGGGTCCCCGGCTTTCCCTTCAATTGTTATGAGCTCTCTTATATGCACCAATTAAGAGCTCCCTTAATTTGCTTCTGTTTGAGTTGAATAGAATTATGTTCTTTCACCTTAAAGAACCATAGAGAGAGAGAGATTGTATTATTTCTTTTCCTTTTAATTGGAGTAAAAATATACGTAACATAAAATTTATCATCTTAACCATATTAAGTGTCCAATTCAGTAGTGCTAAGTGCATTCACATTATTGTGCAACCAATCTCCAGAACTCTTTTCATCTTGCAAAACTGAAATTCTATACCCATTAAACAACAGCTCCCTATTCCTTCCTGCCCCCAGACACTGGCAACCACCATTCTACATTTAGCTCTATGAATCTGACTACTCCAGGGGCCTCAAATGAGTGGAATCACAGTATTTGTCTTTTTGTGACTAGTTTATTTCACTTAGCATAATGCCCTCAAAGTTTATCGATGTTGTAGCATGTGGCAGAATTTTCTTCCTTTTTAAGACTGAATAATACTCCATTGTTTGTATATTACACATTTTGTTTAATTCATTCATCGATGGATACTTGAGTTGCTTTTACTTCTTGGCTATTGTGAATAATGTTGCTACGAACATGAGTGTACAAAATATCTTTGAGATCCTGCTCTCAATTCCTCTTGGATGTCCCAGAAGTGGAATTGCTAGATCATATGATAATTCTACTTTTAATATTTTCAGGAACTGCCATACTGTTTTCCATAGTGGCTGCACCATTTTACTTTCCCGCCAACAGTGCACAAAAGTTCCAATTTCTTCACACTCTTGTCAGCACTTGTTAATTTCTGGATTTTTATTTTTTTATAGTTGCCACCCTACATCCTTCTTCTAAATATTTTAAACACTTTCTAAATGTTGCACCAAGGACAGTCTCCTGTATTCAGAAATGAGTTATGCAGCATATAATAAACAATTAAATTCTAACCTAAGTCACTTGGGGGAAGAGCTGGCTGGCTCTCTAAACTCTCTTTGGGGCTTCTGGACCCAGTCTATTAGTTTTTTTCATTTTACTCTTCCCACTTCTCTCCACAATCCTTCCATTAAGAATTCTTTGAACCTGGGGAAAATGAAATGAGTACACATTTTAGCTATACTTGCTTTCACATTTGATTTCTCTCATGATGAGGCCACTAACCATCTAAAAAGGGCTTAACTCATGCCATGTTACTAATTTCAAAAGCTTTTTTTCAAAAAGGATTAGGAGGAAACTCAAGATACCTGCTAAAAATTTGCAAACAAGATGACTCAGGCCCTTCTTTTATTAAGGAAGCATTTAGGATCTTTTAAAAGCACTAGTTTCATTGGTTCTGACTTGAGATAACCTGAATAGAAAAAGCCCGGGAATCAGTGCTTGGCGCTCACCTTTCAAACTCTTCACAGCCAAGACTCAGACGCCTAAATGTCTCCGGGGCACATTTGCATGTCCAACAGCCTTACTCTCTGTGGGCACATAGCCTTGGTTTGGAACAGTCCTTTTTGGAGTTCTTTAGCTGTGCCTGAACCAGGAGTTCTGAGACGCTTGCCTCAGTGTGGGCTAAGGAGGCAGGCACTCCTGGATTCTCAGCCATCCAGTTCCTAGCAGGGTGACTTTGAAGTAGGTTCTTAAACTCTCTGAGCTTCAGTTTCTCATCTGTGAAACAGGAATAATACTTCCTGCATGCAGGCTTCCTGTGATGATTAATGAAGCTAATGGATATACACACGCCCAGCATGACATTGGCGTCACAGGCAGTTTAGAAAACGAATAACTCATTTTATTTATTCTGTGCAGAAAAAAAAGACCGGTTGATGGTCATTATCTGAAAATAAAAGTGTGAGTGTGTGTATTCTTTGAATGTGTTTTCTTAACTGTCCTTGAATTTTTGGAGAGCTCTCAACAATCAGACTCCATGGCTCATGTTTTCAAAGGGCTGAGTTTTCTTTATTTTTCAAAGCTACATATTTGTTCAAGAAACATAATTAGGAGTTTGGGGTTAACAATATACACTGCTGTATATAAAGTAGATAACAAACAAGGACCTAGTATAGCACAGAGAACTATACTCAATATTTTGTAATAACCTATAAGGGAAAAGAATCTGAAAAAGAATATATATATATATATATATACACACACACACACACACACACACACACACACACACACATATGTATAACTGAATCTCTTTGCTGAACACCTGAAATTAACACAGTGTAAATCAACTATACTTCAATAAAAAAAATTTAAAAAGAAACATCTCTAACATCTTTTCCCAAAAAAGGTCCATATCCACCTTTATACACTCTGGAACAGATTTCTGTTATAGTCTAAACATTTCTTCTTAGCACAGTGTTTGTGTACATGTGTATACACACACACACATTTTGTTCTCTTAACTACCACCATAAAAATTATGAAGCGCCTGCATGTGTAGAACTTTTGCCAAATATTTCTAAAAATGTACTTCGATTTTCAACATCCCCAGAAACCCAGTTCAGTAGCAGGAGAAGCAGGTATTATTACCCTGGTTTCACAGATGAGATTCTGAAAGGTATGTGACTTGCCCGAGACCTCAAAGCCGCTAAAGTAATGGAGCCACAATTCAAACCCAGGCCTTCAGCTTCCAAATCCAATATTGTCTCTACCACATCTCACGGCCTCCCCACAGGGCCGTGCGGTGGACTGCTGGAGAGATGAATGCAAAAGAAAGCAGAAATGTAAGGCTTGAAAGCCTCTTTGGAATTTGGAGGCACTAAGCATTAGCAAACTACTGAAATGTCATGCTCAGAGAGTCTAACAAGAATTCAGTAGCGATGGGAGTATTAGAATGGCTTCAGAATTTATAGGTATTTTCTTTAAAACAAAGGAAAATGCACAACACGTTCTCAGTCTCCACTTTCTCGAATGTGCTGTTCTATGTCTCAAACACTAGATTCTTCTTCTCTTTCTGTATACACCAGATTTATAGCTTTAGTATATTTTCTCAGTACTTCCTGTGCACACTTTCTATTTAAAAAATCAATATTTATACCCCACATATTTAATTCTTATACTATTGACATTTAGAAAGGATGTGAGGAAGTTTCCCTGTATCTGGCATTTTGGCTAAGTATGAATAAATAAACAAACGGAGAAATTAGTCTGGATCTACTTCCACGTGTCATACTTATTTAATATGCAGACCTTGTTCAAACCTCTACAGCTGGCCAAGTTGAAATAACCATCTTCTAAAACAGTTGGCATTATATTTAAGGTGCAAAAAAATACTCATAATGGCTCCCCCACCAGCGAATTTATTGTATGGAAATACCACTCCTCACATTCCAACTCTGTGTGTACATATATGAACACACAGAAGCAATTACGTGCATAAAAATTAAAATACCATTGCTTACACTAGTGAAAAGCAGAAAACATAAATTTTCAACAAAATCTGAATGGTTAAAGACATCATAGTAGATCAAACCTGATGGAATACGGAGCAACTGCTAAATGATTATTTTGAAGAATTTGTAGCAATATGCAGTTTTTGTGGGTTTTTTTGGTAGAGGAAGAAAACTCGAAATCAAATCTACCCTCTGATTCTAACCATGAAAATATGATATTTTGCATGTGGGCAAAGACTTAAAATGATCATAGAAAAGTTAAAGGGTCCCCCCACCCCTTTGGGAATCAATCAACAGTATTTGGGTAATTAACAACAAAAATAAGAAACAGAACACCTTTTGGCAGGCACTAGCTAAAATCGAGAAGAAAAACTGTAGGTTGCTCTGTCCTAACTAAAACGGGTACTGCAGACATGGGGTGATCCCAAGGACCATGTGGTGTTGCACCTGAGCCCTGACTTTGTACCACATGGAGAAAGTCCAGAGCAATGAGTGGGAGATAGTCCAAGTCCCTCTGGGCCAAGGGCTATCCTTCATGTCATCTCAAAACTATACACACATGCTCTACATTCCATGTATCTATTAGGGCATCAAAGTCCCAGACAGCATATCTTTAAATCACTGGATCCCAAAGGGAAACCAAAATTGCATGAGAAGGGAAAATACCACACTGTGGGAAAAAATAACCATTTTTGTAAGTCTTTATTTTTTAGTTGCTCCTCCCATAGTAATGCACTGAAAGGCATAACAGTTTATATTGTACAAAGCATTGGAAGAAAGTACCTCAACTTGCCGATTATTTCAAAATGAGACTACAAACAAAAAGAAAACAAATCTGGTTCCTCGATAAAGGGCAAAATAACTGAATACAGTCTGTTATTTACGTCTCTCTTTTAACATAAGGTCTGGAACACTTCATTTTACAAATAGGATTAACATGAACATAACAACGCACAAGCTTGCAGACAACCAGCATAAAATATGGGGTACAGTTTTTAATCAGGAGAATCATGCTTTCATGAAAGAAATTATAATCGTTTATACAATTGAATCAATTTCAGTATTACAAAAACTAAGTTGCATCTATTCGTATTTAGCTCATTAAGAAGGAAAACAAAACAACAACAAAAAAAGGAATGTTAAGAAAAGCCAAACACCATTTGGCACTCCCATACACAGGTTGAGTCACCTTGGTCCTTGAAATTCAAAAAGGGGTGTGCCTCGGACGTCAGAAAGTAGTGGCTGACTGGAACAGTGCTATTTTAATCAACAAACAATAGTTTGCCAACAAATAAATACATGATACACGCAACACACACAAAAAATTAAACATTAAAAAACAGTGACATGATTGTCTAAAATTAAGATGTTATTACAAGGATTTGGCAAACCTTCTATTAGCGTAGTGGTACAGCGGTACTGGTGATGAACAGGTTACTTCACTGACTTAACCTCTTTGAGCATTGAACATCCATAGTTTACAATATACACATACCCTTGTTCCCTCGTTTTAAACAATGTACTTAAAGAAGGCAAAAGTTAATGGGGAAAAAAATACTCCCTGTTATCAGTTTCTATAATAATCAAGTGTGCATTTCATCCAACTACTTCTGTCTTCGAAGGGTTAAATTACATAAAACTTTAACAAAGCAAGAAAATTAAATCTGTAATTAAAAGCAACTGTTCCCAATCATGTGTCAGGTGATCTTGTACAAAAAAGAATTCAGTTTCTATGGAGTGTTCATTCGTATCAATGCTGCCATCTTAACTACTCCTCTCACCCACCCACTCCCAGGGGCAAGGTGAACGGGAAGACGCCTTCTGCCCAGCAAGTTTTTCATTTTTATTGAATCATTTTAAGTCGCATTGATCCTCCAGAAGTCAGCAGCTGCCTTTGCTGTGCAAAACAAAATATCGAGAATAAATAGTTTCTTTTTCTTTCTTTCTTTTTTTTTTTTTTAATCATTCAGTTTAAGGTCCCCAGACTTTACATGAGTGACCCTTCAGGTTTATAAGGCATTCTGCTCAGCAGTCTTTTAAATAGTCCTATGTGAAAAAGCCATGCTACCGTTGGACTTGGTCCCATTCTGGTCGACCTTGGGAATGTCATACGTGGCTTATGGACTGGATAGCACTGGATTCCGCCGCAGCCCTGGCCATACTGTGCCACACGTTGGAAGAATTGTGGGATGAAGAATGGAGGGACTCCTTGTCGGACAATGACAACATCATAGCATATGCCTGAGGTAAAAAGGAGAGACTCGTTAAATGGCATTTGAAAAACATCACTTTTCATTCGAAGGATATCTTTGGTGAATGTTACAAAGAGAAGGGACCCTGAGAAGGAGCATCCCTCATGGGTGTGTTTGGAAGAGTGCGGGACATTTTCTTGTGCTATAATGACATGGAGTTACTGCTGGCCTTTGTTGCCTCGGGGCCACAATAGTGACACGATCTGCAGAACAAAAAATTAATGACCCAACCTAGAATGACAACAGCGCCCCCATTAAGAAACAGGAGCCATGCCCCTCCCCGACCATAACTATAATAACAACCCATCCACTGTTTATGCACATGTTCAACTCACCCCTAATATTACTGAATGCTTACAACTGAAACTGCAAATACAAACAAGAGACAGGCCTGCCTTGACAGTACTGTGGTCCAGAGGAAACAGTCCCAAGGACTCCTGCACTGGATAATTGAGAGCACTGAAGGTGAAATGACTCGCCCAAAGTCACTCGCCTAGAGGGAAGGAGGCATAAGTAAAACTTATTTCTGCCCAGCTTTGAATGCTTTGTCCACTTCCCCTCCACGCTTGAAGTATTCAATGCTGACACTCAAAGACCTTGAAAGTCGAGGTAAATCAAATCGGTTCTACCAAAAAATGAAACAACACAAAAGACCCAACAAAGTTCTAACCCCTGTGCTCCAGTATCTGCCAGCAGAAGGTGCACAGGGGTGCTCTGTGAAGAAGTGCTCTTTCTTCCTTATTATCACGTCAAAGTCCAAATAGCTATTCAGAGAATCTCCCCATTTGCTGCCAAGTAAAATATTCAAATGAAATGTTTGGTCTTGACTTAGGAGTGAACTTTTCACTGTTGATTTGTTGGTCTCATCCACTGCTAAACTTGCTTGTCAAAATGCTGCTGAAGAGGAATCATTAAAGTCCTGCCAAAGACATTCCACCGTCGGTAAACAAAGACAAAATGCCTCCGTTGTTAAGCAGAATTTCATCTCTGGGAGTCGTGCTGAGACATGTGGCCGGTCTGTGGTTTCTTCCGTAATCATGGCATTCAGTTAGAAAATCTGCTCTCGCAGACTGATTTTGATTTGCTGGGTCATTGCTCTCAATGTACACATTTGACTTTTATGTATGCTATTTGCCTTCCGGACCTCTACAAAATCTCCGCAGACATGTTACAAATATTTCTTAAGCATCTACTCTATGCCAGGCACTGTGCTAGGTCCCAGGGAATCAAGGATAAATAACATAGAGTCTTTGTCCTTTGTAGGGATTAAAGTGTGGGTGAAGTGAGCATTGAACTTTATTCCAATTACATACCCACATTTAGAGATCAAGATGAACACTATTCTGAAATGGTTTTAACAAAACTCATTCTTTTTTTTTTTTAACTCATTCTGATATGTGCAAAAATAAAAGGGATTACAAGAGAAAATTTTGAAATCCTGAGGTTGTTTTTGTTTTTTAAAATTTATCTTTGCCTGCGTTGGGTCTTCATTGTGGCGCGTGGACTTTCTCTAGTTGCGGCGAGCAGGGGCTACTGTTCCTTGCGGTGCGCGGGCTTCTCATTGTGGTGGTTTCTCTTGTTGCGGAGCACGGGCTCTAGGCGCATGGGCTTCAGTAGCTGTGGCTGGCGGGCTTAGTTGCTCCGGGGCATGTGGGATCTTCCCAGACCAGGGCTTGAACCCGTGTCCCCTACATTGGCAGGAGGATTCTTAACCAGTGCGCCACCAGGGAAGTCCCGAAATCCTGAGTTTTAATCCTGGCTTTTAACCTGCCTCTATTCAGCTAGCTGCGTGACCTTGGGCAAGTTGCTTAATCTTTCAAGGTTACTTCCCTCATATGAGATGTGGATAATAATAACAAAAACTTAGCTCCAATGGTTGTGGAGGAACCACAAGAACTAACTTACATAAAGTGCTTAGCTTAGTGTCCCTGATGTAAATAGTACCTGCTATCATGAAACGAATTTTTGTAGGATAGAGTTTTTCAGGGAAAACTCTATACAGAAGGCAGCCACTTTCGTATTGGTCAACTATTTTGGATTCAATCACTATAAAAATCACAGAGTAAATATATGAGTTTTGAGTAAAGCATCTGAATCTATTCAGATTCTAGAAAATGATAAATATGGAATGTCTGCCTTTCGGTAATCAAAGGAAATAAACATTTTCATGCACGAGGATCAGTGCTGAGCACATAACTGACAGTTAATGACAACTGAATGAATGAATAAAGTCTCATGAAACAAAGTCAGTTTGCAAAAAGGCATGACCATCTTCAGATTGACATATATATGACATTATCAAGTAATAATAAAAATATGAGCTAAAATTGCAAAATGCAAGTATTTCTTGTGAAGGTAATTGTTAGCCCAGCTGGGCCGGGACTTTATATATCAAAATGCTGGTACTGAAATACATC
This sequence comes from Aethalodelphis obliquidens, assembly GCF_003676395.1. NCBI lineage: Eukaryota > Metazoa > Chordata > Mammalia > Artiodactyla > Delphinidae > Aethalodelphis > Aethalodelphis obliquidens. The sequence continues at coordinate 96,879,831 of NW_020837945.1, read as the reverse complement.
ATTTCCATTATCTTTAAGTTCCCAGGACCCTTTGCTTTCTATCACTGTGACAGTTTCAGGAATTTTCAGGTATTGTGCCTTATAATGTCATAATTTGGGGTGGAATAATTAAAAGAAAATTTGAAAAAGAAAGAAAAGCTGGCTCCCCCAGTTTCTCTGATCCACTAGCAAGGAAGAACGGGAAATCAAGAGTTAAAAAAATATATTAGACACTTCTTATGGCTGTCTCCACGTGAAAATGAGATGTCTACTCTGGCTGGTTTACTTTTAATGTTAGAAAATGAAAAATTCATTTTTATCCTCATTCAATGATAGAGCAGGAAGGGATATTAGACATCTTCTCCACTCACCCCACTCTACAATGAGGAAATGATACCCATAGTTGTGAAGTGATGTTCTCAAGCTCATGAAGCTAGGCAACTCCAGAGTTGAGGCTGGGTGCTTTCACTTCAATTCAGAAGGAACATTTATGTTGCCTATTACCATACATGATATCTTAAGACTTTGTATTGACTTTACTGATACTTTCAAACTTGTATTATCCCACTGGAATGTTTTCCCCACTTTAGTTGCAATATGACCACATTTGCTGTTAAGACCAGTGCAAAACATCTCATCCAAATAAGAAATTTCCAGATGTAGGAGTTAATATGGTCACATGGTTTGATATGTCAGGCCACCTCTAAAATGAACTCTGGATCAAACAATTAGACCAAAGTGACCAACAGATATAACAACAGAAAGTTTCTTTTTTCTTTCTAAAGAAAGAAATGGACCTGAATAAACAACCTGGCTGAGTGCAGATGTCAAGTAGAAAGGACTGACTTCCCTTTTTTGTGAAAAAAGAACTGAGGCTATCTTCAGTGGTATTTATAGATCCTTAAATGGATTTATTTTGGTCACCATAGTGCTGATAGATTGCTATAGACCTCAATGAACTTGGGTACCACTCATTCATTCATTCATTCAATAAAAATCGATAGGGTGTATCTCCAGGTTTGCCATTAAGTTGCTACAGACTTTTGGCAATTCATTTCATCTCTGACCCTCTGTTTACTCCTAAATTCTATCATTAGATGACTTGTTTATTAATTATGTACAGTAAGAAACAAAAATAGAGGACAGAATTCACTTTCCAAAAATCTCAAAATGCAATTAGGTTGACAAAAATTATAGACACAAAGCATTAGAAAATAATTCTGAAGTAATATACAAATAGGTGCAAGCGAACATTATGGACCATCTATACAAAGGCAATGTAATTGCAAAGGAAAGGGAAGATTATTGTAGGTCAGGGTTTGACACAGAAATTTCTGTGCAGAATCCAGTCATATTAATTACTGTAGGGGTTGACTATTTTGGATTCGGTCATAGACAAAGATTTGAACGTTTTGAGTAAAGCATCTGAGCCTGCTCAGATTCTAGAACATCGCAAAGAGCATCTGCCTTTGGTGTCAAAGGCACAATGTCATCAGGATGCTATACTGCAGGAGAGTATGTACCTGTGATTTGGACTTTCTGTGTAACGGCTGTTTAAGTTCCTCTGGCACATGGGAAGCACTGAAAGAAGACACCTCAGCTTCAGTATATTGATTATCTTCCATTTTCCTCATTTTGAGGCTATCTGTGAAGTGCCTTATATGATCTAGAGCAGAAAGTCCAGTTTTATATTCTTCCTCTTTATACCTAAAATGAACCAATGGGAAAGCACAGAGGGTTTTTTTTTCTTTTTCAGTTTGATATCCAACCAAATCACTTTTCATTTGAGTCTATACACTTGTCAAACATATTATATTTGCAGTAGAAAGTAGCCGGCGTCAACTCTTGGGTTCTTTAAAAAGCTTACAAATATTCTATCTTATAAATATATTTCTTTTCAGATTTTTCATGACTAAAGCAAGAGTATATTTGAGATAAAGAATTAAAGTCAATGACATGGGAAGTCAGCAATGCAGTGGAGACAGAGTTCATATGTTTATAATTTCCATTTAAAATAAAGCCAGTTACGATTATACTCGTTTGGCACCAATTATCCCTATGAAAATATAATATTCCCATCAATTTAACTATTGGGCTAATTTTTTCCATTTAAATATCTATCATCTATATAGATTCCAAATATATCAAGTAAAGTGAAATTTATCTCAATAATATTTGAATAATAACACACCAGATAAATTGAATAAATTAGATAATGTTGAAATCTCTATTTTTCTTTGAGTAGAAATAGGTAGAGCCTAAATAAGTGATTGTGTACTTGTGTAGCTTTCATTTTACCCTTCCTTCCTCAGGTTAATCAGAGTTTCACAAATACTGATGTATTTTCATGCTTGCGGATTATGTTGATGGCCACTTTGTTTCCATCTTTTAAAAATTAATCCACTGTGTATGCCTTGCTAATTCAAGTTTAGTTTTTATAATTTATTGCTCGCCAATTGCTTATCACCTGGAATAGTGCACTAATGGAAGAACAGAGCAGCAGGAATTGTAACCCTATGCGGATCTACTTTTGCTTCTCACCTCATTGGGGACGTCTTGCAACTCATCTCCAGGGCGCTGGTGTCTTCATAGTCATCCTCATGGTTTCCTTCATGTAAAGTACTTGTCCCTGGTTCCTTTCCTGTTTTCCCAGTAATATCATTGTCTTCATCCTCCTCATCTAACAACACCTCGTCTTCCACCTCTTCATCATCCAGTAAGTCTGAATTTTGACTGGTCACCAAAGCCTTTTCATCTTTAAAGTGACTGCCATTCATTCTTTCAAAAGCATAAAAAAGAAAGAGGTTCAATTACTGGTATCATTTGTAAACGTGCAGTTAGCTCTATTATCACGTCTTCCTAGCAACAATTTAATTTTCAACATTTGTAGAGCAAACTTTTTATTGTTTAGGCTTTATGGCAACCATGGGAAAACAATGGAACCTCACAAATGAGAAAATGAAGAAGAAAAATAATTGTGTGATTATTCAGATTATAAATAGAGCCTCTGGTCGAACTGGGAAAATAATCTCGGTCTCCTATTTCTTATCAGGACTTTGCTTGATAAATGATATTGTTATATAGGATATAAAAAGCACACAAAGGTTTTCTCTAAGTAAAATTACCTAATTACCATATAAGTATGCACCATTTAAAAGAATAGATTTCTGGAAAACTCATACCCCTGAGCAACACTGCCAAAGCTTCAATACACATGCTTCAAGTGAATCTAAGAGTTCAAAGAAAATGTTAAAATAACCGCCAAGGACTAACCAGTATTTGCTATTTCTAGGTGACACTGGTGGGTATACGGCACTTAAACACTCTACTGAGACTTGAAAGTGTTTGAGTGCTCGTTTATTCGTACTTTGTTCAAATTACCCTGGATGATCTGAATGTAAAAAAATTCCTTGTTTCCCAGGATAACACTGGGGTGGGAAATGATATAAAAATGTAATTGTACAAATATCTCTTGAAGCTTACTTAGCAAGTGTGTACAACATAATGATGCAAAAGAAGACTATTATATTGAAAAAGCCATCTGTAATATTTTAGTCTGTGGTGGCAAGGATTGCAATACATGATTCGAAAGTTTAATTATAAAAGAAACTTAATAACATAGAAGTCCCCGTTTAAAACTTTGGAGGGCATTTATGAAACTAGGATAAGCTTTCAGGCTTTAAAGTAAACATTAAAATATGTGTAACTTGAATTTAAGTTTCGCTGTAAGGTTTTAAAGTTGAAACTGTTATAAAACAATTATAAATGTTTTGAATCTCTCTTCCTAACTTCCTCCTTTTAAAGATATATGATCAGGGAAGTTAAGGCAGTTGCCCAAGTACAGAAAGCTTGATAGAAATTAAATCATCCTAGGCATCCAGGTGTCCTGATTCCTGGGCCATTCAGAATCTTTCAATTTTGTCTTGCTCCTTTACCTATTTACTAATTCAGAAAACTTGCTGAGACTGCTAAATTATTGTTACAGTCATGTACAATTTTCACATTTAATGTAACTATTTTTCAGATTATGGAAAATCAGGTATCAGCGATAGACCCCCATCACTTTCCCACATTTAAAAAAAATGAGTACAATTTAATACTTAGATTTCTCAGGGCAAAAAAATACATAAATAAAACAATTGTGGATGTGACAGATGCACACAGTAAAAATTCATTTGACCAGAAAAAGTCATATCATCATTAAGTTTTTTTATACAATCCGTCTCTTAACCTCTTTTATCAAAGAATGATGAAAACATGTTTTGCACAGACATAAATTATTAGTTTCCAGTTACACTGCCAACTTGCTAGCTTGAATGGATCGAAATTGTTGTTTTAAAGAAATGAAAGAAAAAGTAAAAGAACAAAAGAGTGCATGGATGAAAACCAAAAGTAACAAAGCCAACGTGATTAAGAAAACCTATTTGTTAATTATGCTTTCAAATGTGGCAATTTATGGGGGTTAAATTATTCATCAAAAGTAGTCTGATAGGAGTTGAGGGGAGAAAAGTTGGATGACTCAGTCTTCTTACTTCTATGCTGTTTAGACATGTTGAAGCCAGATGTTGCAGCTCTATGGTTCACAAATCTCCGGCTAAGGGCTCGAAATCTGAATAGGAGTCTCAGAACACAAATGGTGCTTTTTGTTCGCTATTTCTTATTTGTATCATGTAACTATCATTAACAAAATGTCAAAATTATCAAAAGATCATGACTGTCTTTCTTACTTGTCCTTAGTACTTTGTACTTCTGATATCTGCCTCACCTCTCTCTCTCTCTCTCTCTCTCTCTCTCTCACACACACACACACACACACACACACACACACACACACACACACACAGGCAAGCAGAGGGAAAGACATCCAACTGCACAAAGTTATAGTTTTATCAGACTTCTGAGAGGCTGGGAAGAGTCATGCAATAGCAGATATTCTCTCCTCGTTCCCTTAGAAACAATTTTATACAAGTTGAAGAACAGAGTGGTCATATATATTTATGTTATCTTGGAAAATAATGTTTATTTGATACTTGTCTTAATGGAAAAAAGTATCTAAAACAATTAACTTTGACTTTTAATAGCATCAAAGATAGAGAACACTAACACTTGCATGATAAAGAGTCATGGAACTTTCATTGATTTCCTGTTACATTAAAATGTACATTGTAGCATCCGAATTTAATAGGCCACTGGATAGTTATATTCAGAACAACATAGTCCTCAATATCAGATATTTAATTGTAACTTATAGATAAGAAAAATTAAACCCAGTAGTTTGGGTAAAATAATGTTTCATTTATATCACATAAAATGTAAAATACTAGATAAGTATTCATTATCATTATCAGCATCATTAAAAGTTTTTCTATATGAATTAAGCCATATGTGCTTGATGTTGATAATGACAAGAGGGAGCCAGTGCACCTTAAAAACAAGGATGATTATACCCACTGAAACAAACATGCCAGAATTAAACGAGGATGCACCTGAGAGCATATAAGGAAGGGATAGAATCTTATTCAGAAGTCACAAACGGTTTCTAAAAAGATATCTGGATGACATTCAATAAGTATTTTATATGTAAGTATCTACAGTATGTATAAATATATACAGATACATACATATATATATAGTCATATAATATATATAGTCATATACTCTCTGTATACATGATATATCATATGATCTATAATAGTAACCACTGTTAGCCAGTGATTCAACTGGACCCCTGTGGTGGCTTTCCCTTCTAGTTGGAAAGTTTTGATAAAATATTCTAATTAGCTATCAAGAGAGGCAGAACAGAACGGTGGTAAAAGGCTGGGCTCTGGAACCACAGAGCCCAGTTGAATCCCATTTATTACTTAGGTGACCTTGGGCAAATTATTTAATCTTCAGTGTCTCCATTCCTGCACTGATAAAATTATATAACAGTAGTCGCTGTCTCATAGGGTTATTAGGGTAATTAAGTTAACTAATAATATAAAGTGCTTAGAAGACCATTTGGTATTTAATCTGCACTAAATAAATACCAGCCATCGGTGGCAGGAGTAAAGTCGTGTCACAAGAGTGAGTGCTGCAAATGTATTTGAAAACGCTCATTTGTGAAATCATCGACTTTAAAGAGGAAAAAACAAGCTTTACCTCTCTTCTGTGTTCCTGGGAGACTGGCTGCCATGGTTGCTATTCCCGATGAAATTTCGAATTTCTGTGAAGTAAGCATCTTCCTTGTCATCGAGAATCGCACCTGTACTTTCCAGTTCAGAATGAGGCGACGATGTGGCCGTACCTGAGGGGAGAGAAAGCCTTTTGTGAAAAAGACAATTATGTATAGCGCAACTTATTTTGAATCTCATACCTTCTTCATTTGATCAGTGTTGTTTCCTAAAACAGGCTTTTTCGAATATTAATAATGATAACTTTAGGAGGTCAAAGTCTTCCCAATTTTACCACAGTACCCATGCCAGTGAGTAATGGGGACTATTTTGAACCGTTGAAATAGTGAGATACAGTCACCCAAAGATGCCGTTTCTCCCACTAGCTTCCTCCTTTTCCCACTGTAACAAGGGAACATTTTAATTTGTAGAATGAGAATATGGGGTGAGGCAAATCATAGAGAGGTCTTACATACATTCTGCAGAAGAAACTGTATACCTGGTTGCAGTCAATATGTATTTATTGCCCCTGTGCTAAAGTATGTTATCAAATAAAGACTGAACACATGCTGGAAATACTGCATTTTGATTTGGTGGATTAAGCCGTGGGTAGACTCAGAACACACCAGTCGAGAGACAGTTGTGGTATAATATTAAGAGGACAATATTGAGTCTGTGGATTACAGAATGATTGTCAGCTTCCTTACCTATAAAATTAGAATCAAAATACCTGTATCACAGATTATTCTAAAGTTTCCATAAATTTACAAATTATGAACACTGTATAACATGTGGTCAAACTTTATACTAACATTTGCTTCATGCTGTTTAGCGTGCCCACAAAATATCTACAGTTTAATAGTTCATCACAATAGTCTAGATGACAAAAACAAGAGGTTAGAACACCCCTCAGCTTAACAAAGTTATAACCTGGACCAAAAAAACAAGTATTCAAATTTGACACATTATATCTTTAACTTATTTATTTTCTGAAATAATTTTGACTAGAAAAATTATAGGGGTATATTGTAAGAAAGTGTAGCCACTTTTGTGTATTGGATTAGACTTCTGCCTCTAAAGTCCAATATTTTAAAACCATGATCATTAGATTTTTGGCTTTAAGGGAAACGAAGAGTATATAGTTCATTCAAAATCATAAGCAATGTTCCCGTACAATAGAGGACGGATTAATAATAAAATAATTTCCTTCAGGGCTTCCCTGGTGGCGCAGTGGTTGAGAGTCCGCCTGCCGATGCAGGGGACACAAGTTCGTGCCCCAGTCCGGGAAGATCCCACATGCCGCGGAGCGGCTGAGCCCGTGAGCCATGGCCGCTGAGCCTGCGCGTCCGGAGCCTGTGCTCCGCAACGGGAGAGGCCACAACAGTGAGAGGCCCGCGTACCGCAAAAAAAAAAAAATTTCCTTCAGTAAAGATTACTACTTTGTATAAACCCAACTTTTCTCTGTTCTTAAAATCCTTTTCAGGAGCGGCATGCACAACCCCTCTCCTCACTTCTAAGTCATTTCCTTAATTCTCTAGAAACAAATTATGGGTACATAAGTTGGTTTCACACACACATGCCAGCTGCTAAGCATTCGTTAATCGTTTATTATCTAAGCATTAGAAGCCAAAGGCAAGAAAACCTACCATGTCTTCTGCTAACTATGCGCTGGTACGTCTGGGTTAAGGGAAGGCTAGTTTTTTGCCACTTTTAACTTAATTCTACATTGGAATTTGTGACCAAAACCACACACCACTATCATTCGCTACGGGTTACTCTGATCATGTTGACAGTCTTCAATCACTCATCTCTAATCAAGGTCCCCTGGAGAGGTCCTCTGAACTGCAAGCCTTCTGCAAAAGCCAGCCATGGTTTCTAGGTTAATACTCAAGAGCGTGGCATTCTGGGGCTCCACTGTGGTCATCCTGCCAGGCTGGGGGCCACGTTCTGTGCCAATAGATGGAAAGATCGTTCTCTGCAATTTAGGAAATCTTGGTTCATGAGTCTCCGGTGAGTTCGGGTCATGGTTCTCTTCGCTTGAGACTGCCCACTGAGATGAATCCAGGAGAAAATAAAATCATCCACATAAAGCTCTGAGTTGTATATTATTCAACGATCACATCATTCACTTCATTCAAAAATCTCAAGGGAAACGTGCTGCAAATTTGCACAACAGGATCTGATTCTCGTGTCAAAGTGGAACGGGAGAATGATCACAGCTGTCTTTTAAAATAAGAAAAATAAGCTACCGTCTCCCCCTCAAAACACAATTGATGACCTACCAGACATGTTCCCATTCTCGTGCTTCTTTAGGTGTCTGTCTAAGTTGGTTTGTTGACCAAAACACCTATCACACAAGTGACACTTAAAGGGCTTCTCTTTATTGTGGATGTTGCGAACATGCCGCTGCAGGTTAGAAGATATGCTGAATGACCTGTCACAGTACTTGCATCTGAAAAACAAACACAGAACAAATATTCGCAAGCAAATCGAAAGAGAGTTCTCAAGACAAGCAAACCAGATCTCCAAAATTATCACTGTAGAGAAGATTACTATCCACACAGCCAAAATTTCAATTCCAATAAACAGACTTTGATTGCATTAAAGATGTTCACGACTTCATAAAAAACCATAATAAAATACTTCATAAAACACCATAATAAAATCACAAGTTTATGAAGGTAATCAGTTCTAATACTTCAAGTAAAGCTCACAAAATTAAAAATATTAAGAAATAGTAGTTTTGTTTTACCTTCTGCTTAGGACAATACAATTAAATCTTCTGTAAACAAACATGAAACAGATTCACATATTGTTCAAATAAAGTAAAAAGATCATTTTTTAATTCGAAACTTCTGAGCCTGATTAAATAATTTCTTAGTAAATTCACTTTCTCAATTGCTAATCCTGAAGGAGAAATTCTGTTATCTTCTCCAAAATAACAATAAAGGTTCCAAACTCTTAAAACGGGGGCAATGTAATAGTTTAGTCTGATACCAAAGATACTGATTTTCATAATCTATAGTTATTAGGGGCCCCCAAAGCCTTTATTGTGTTAACGTTTAAACTGTCACAAAAGAAAGAGTACCACTAAATTCTCCTTTTCGGATAAAAACCCAAGGTCTTTGCTAACCCCCTCTCTCTGGATTCCCCCCAGTTTTCCACTTTTATTTTTCCTAGAGTCTGTGGTGGTTCTGAACCAGGTCAGTTTTTTCAGGAAAGTACATATTATTGCCTGGCTAATTGTTTCTGCCTTCCATGATATTTAAGACAAAAAATCATAAATTACTGAAGTTCTCCTTCAGTCACAAAATAAAAATGTGGCCTCCCACCCTCTCCCCTTCCCACCAGCTCTTATGGTGAGGAAGAAAAGTGATAAATGACAAGATTTTCTCCTCTGGCATTTTAAAGGGTGCATCGTCTGTTTATATTATTTTTTGGTACGTGTGTTGCGTAAAAGGAAAAATCAACTTTCTCTAGATAACTTTCAAGTGAAAATTTCTAACTTAGCAGCCAAAAAATCCGAAACTCATTCTTCCGTGTGTGCAGGGCCCTTCTCCCACTTCTGAATGCAGACTCAGCAGTTCGAGGGACTCTACATCAGAAACTGCCCCACTCCATTCAAAGTGTTTGGGCTTTATGGCTGTCTCTACATGATGCCAGATGTCCAGTTAGTTCGGTGGGGAAATAAATCTGTTAAACTAGTTACTTTGTCATAGTATCAGTGAACCAACTCAAGGGCTGACTTAACTTCCCTCCTAAAAAACCATTCTGGCATCATGAGGTTCCTCAAATTTAAATGAATAATATTAATTTTAAAATGGGTAAAATCCCACATTGATAGTAGTTGTAATATTTAAGCCTCTGTTTTTGAAAAAATATATATATGGACTCTTGGCTTTCTTTGAACTTCCAAGGCCCACTGCAAGGAGAACCATGGTACAGTTAGCACAGTTGTGTTGTCCTAAGCAGAATAACCTAGGAAACACTGATAGAGAAAACTTAGACTCCCATCAAACTTTTTAGAAAAATTTTCACTCAAAATATTTTCTGCACAAATCATGAGGAAGAGAGATTTTGTCTTTGACATGCTTCCAACTGTCTGCTTATAGGCACAGAAGCTGTAAATCCAATAAATATCATCCACTCTAACAGAATCAGTCAATAAGGAAGTTTTAACCAAAAACCATCTGTTACTTTGTATCTTTCCTCTGCTAATATCTTGGCCAAATGTCCGAGTGCTCCTAAATAATAATCATTCCATTCTATTCCAGTAAATTAGCTGGTGGTCAAGAAACAGCTCAATTCAGAGCCTAAGTTTCAGAAATTCTAAAGAGCAATACATAACACACGCGTGAGCATACACGATTAAGCCTTCCTGGTTACTGGATGTAAACACAGGGGTCAAGGGAGCCTTTCAGATCATGGTAGGAGATTAAAAACGCTGACTTGAGAGTTCCAGAACTGGGTTTTAATTTGGGGTCTATTAATACCAGACTTTACAGAAGGCAATTAGCATCTGTGGATCTAAATTTTTTTACTTGTAAAACAGAAGAGCTGGACAAATAACTGTTTAAGGTCTTCAGCTATGAAAAATTCTGGTTTGCGTTTTTAAAAATATACGGACAATAACAGCACCGTTTACAGGGTAGAAAGAAACCACTGAATTCAGGTACAAAAAAAGAGTAAAATGAGCATGGTATCATAGTCGCATACCAGACCCTTGGCCATAACAAAATGTAAGTGTGGAAATCTTTCCTCCACTTAAGCAGAATTCCTTGGATGTGACATTTTCTCAAAAAAGGGAAATCATCTAACACTTCCCATTTTTATATCTCTCTGAGACCTACTATATCAAGCACATTCTATCACATATAAAGTCATTTATAAATATCACTTATGATTAGTGATTTACAAAACATGTAGGCAAGCAAAGAATTTAAGAAAATACTTTATTATTTTCTGAGTTTAAGTCCCTCCAGTTTTCCTAAAATTTCTCCTAAAATTTGAACACTCTTCAAATGAACATTGGTCTGCCCATTTTCTTATCCTTGTATGTAAAAAAGTCTTTGAAAGCTGATAATTCGTTTATTTTAATGACAAAAGCATTCAGACAAAAATAATTTTACACATATGCAATGCATAAGAATTTCAAAGCAGAATAAAATTACGATATTACTTAAGATAAATAACATTCATTCTTTGAAGAAATATTCATGAGTACCTAATACTGTGTACAAGGCATACACATTCAACAATGTAGGTGATATTTTAAAACTGGAATGGAGAATGGTGGTTAGTTTCGTTTGTTAGTAAACAATAATATTAAAATTAAACACAGGTGCCATGTGTCATATGGCTAATTTTGACACTTAAGAGAATAAGCTAAGAAGCACTTGAGAAATTGTTGACAGAATTGCTCCCTTCCTATAATATATTCTATTTTATCTGTTCTACCCCTAGCTCCCTTTTCTTCCTCCTCTCCAGGTTTAAAATTTATTCTTTAAACCTCCTAATGGGACCTGTAGACATTGACTTAGCTGTACTGGGAAAACAAAGATATATCCGGGTTGTTAATTCCTAGCAGAGATTTAAGGCTTGGAAGAGGGAGGCTGCAAGATTATGATTATTGTCAATTAAAAAGGCATGAATCACTGAGGAGAGAGAGCACTTAATTTTAAAAATGTATAACAGTCCTTAAACGCTTATTCTATACTAGACACTGCTAGAACTTTTAAACTGAGATACAAGAAGACGATTCAAGAAATTAGGACTTTTCTAAATTTTAACCCCAGCCATTAGTTAATTCTTCTTTGACTCAAAATTGAACAGACAGACATTCACAAAAATAGCCTCTTTTAAAATTGTGGCAATGAGCCTACTTTATCACAATATTTATCAAGACATTTAGTAAAAATCATTGTCAAACCTGTAAGGCTGCTCTCCTGTGTGGGTTCTCAAGTGCCGTGTCAGGTTCGCAGATCTTGGAAAAATCTTGCCACAGTATCTATTATGAAAAGATGTTTATAAGAGAAAGTCAGCACAATTGACTGTATTCCATTCAAGCTGCATAGAAGCCAGATGCTTATTCCTGAATTAATTAATCTTGCATGGAACTCACATGTCTTTGGTATTTAAAATTTGCAACAAAGCCATTCTACAGATATAAATAACTCTACAAATAAAGACTGCGTTATGAGATCCGGTTGAATTTGCTCACGCATAAGCAAGCAGTTTATGAAAACAGACTTGAGTTTTGATGACCCCCATGCTCCTCTTTTATTAACTGTTATCTTTACATTCACAAAACTGAACCAGACAAGGGGATTAAAAAATGACAAGAGCCTGTGATTCCGGGTTGATGTAAACAGATTTCAAACGTTTCAACTCATTTTACATGTTAGGCACAGTGACAACTCTCTGTACATTGAGTGGTATCAGATCAGACAAGATTCTAAGACCTCATCCATCAAGGTATGTTCCTATAAAAGCTTTTCTGGAAAGAAAGTGACACATTTTCCAAACAGCAGATAAATTGATATGCCTGAGTCAGATGCCACAAATTTCTGAAGACAATTCAGAAATTGTAAGTATGATTTATTAAAAAAGAAAACAGAAACCAAAAAAGAGCTTTACTGTACTACTGATGAGTAACAAGAAACTTATTAACCAGTTTTCTTCACTTATCGACCTTATTTGTCCTTCATTAATAGCCTTATTCTTCAATGCCATGACAATTAATAAATATATGCTTGAGGACAGTAGTATTATACCTTTGGATGAAAATAATTAGCTGTGAAAGAAAATTCATAAATATCAAAGTGAAACAAGTAGATAGCATTTGGACCATTTCCAACCTCATTTATCACAACCAAATGGCCTGTGTTAAAATTTTCATTTAATAATAATTTTTTTAAACCACTATTTTTATATCCCACTAAATAAAGAGTACTTTGAAGTGCTTGAGATCTATCATGGTTGCTATTAATCATCCAATCAAGAATAATTTCCAAAACAAACAGCAGGGCCTTTTGAAATCAGAGGGGAGATTTTTGGAAAGCAGGCCATGATTAACTTTGCAGTTACCTGCAGGTATAGCGTTCCTTTCCTTTCCGCAGGAGGTTCTCTGGCAGGGCGTTGGGAGGAGCTCTGAAGTTGAACATGGAGGGAACCGACTGTAGAAGTTCACTGGCCTCAGGTTTCAGGGCACTGAAGCTCTCCAGCTTCTCCGCCATGTTTTCAATAGCTGACATCTGAAAGGCAAAAGCACAAGACCATGAAGGATGGGGCAGACATCCTTCCTTCTGTAATTATCTCTAGCAAACCAAGAACAGATTAATAAGAGGGAAGCATCAAATCTGCTGAATGCAAGGGGCTGTAGAAAGAGACTGTAGTGTCCCAATATTAAACAAATGAGAGAATTCATTGATCTTAAAGATAACAAAGGTAGAATCAAGCTTACAAAGTGCCAAGTGAACTTTTCCATAAGCCCTTAGTTAGACCATTTTGTAATAATTTGATATACAATTGAGCAATGAAATACATGAGAGAGAATAAAACCGTTAGATTTTTTATTAAATTAAGAGACAGCATTAGTATCATGCTATCAACAATCACCAGGCCCACCTGTGAATGACTGACTGCAGGAAGGAAGAAATTAATACATCCCCTCCAGAGGCTGGCTGGAACCAGGAAATGTTTGACTTTACTCCCTCCTTTTTTAGTACAAAAGAAGCTTGAATCTAACTCTGGCAAGATGGTTCTTTGGGACACAAGTCCACCATCTTCTCGGTCTGTGAGATTTCCGAATAAACAGTAAAAAAAAATAGTAAACTGGAAATTATAGCAAGAGATCCTGTATGCCTTGTCTAGGTAATAAAAACCATAGGAAGTAGGGAGTCCCATGAAAAGAACTCACAGCATGAAAAACATCAGGTGTTCCAAAGTTATAGCTTTAGCCAAATGTATGCAATGCAGAAAGAAAAAATTAAATGTGTAAACAGTGCTTTATGTTACATTAATATCTGGATATACTAGATTTTTAAGTGTGATTATGTACAAAGAATTTTGGTGAAATATTCATTTGTCATGGACAAAGATTAAGTTGAAATGACAGTTCATGATATATTATCATAACTTCACATAACCTGGCACGGGCATTGTAAGTATGACCAAACTCTTAGAGCAGTATTCTTGAAGAAAAACTATCCTGCCTGGTTCTTCCCCTCAAATAACCTAATTCATTTTGCTTATAATCTTCAAGTTTTTGTCTTCCTGCACACATATTCGACAGAGTCATAAACAGAGGGTGGCATTTACTTTCAAAGGCAGCTTGATCCTTACTGTCTATAGTTAGACAGACTCTCTCACCTTTCCTTCAACCCTCCCAAAATGTTGTTTCCCCCATGCTCACATTTTATTTGGAAGCTGCTTACTACTGAATTTTTAAGAAGAAAAAGCAAACTCTCAGGCCATCTTGTAAAATCAACTCACCCATTGTTTATTTGGTTCTCAGGGCACTATGCCACTGGAGAACTCACAAAGCTGTTTAAAAGGTGTTTGCACTCTGTTTCTCAAAAGACTGGGGCGGTAGACCAGAAGACCCCATGCAAGGATTAAAAATGTTAACAACTATACATTCAAGCAACCGATCAACCCAAGAAAAAGATTCTTTTGCTGATAAGATGGTAAGACAGAGTTGGAGTTCCAATTTATTATGAGTCCAGGTTAAAAATAAAAGGCAACACTTCATACTCAAAAAGAAAATTAACAAAATTTATACTCCGCGGACACACAGCTGGACAGAATACCACTGACTTCTTAAACTGGAGCAAAATCTTAACCGAATGGCCTAAACATGATTCTCTTCTTACAAAGGGAATATTGTATGCTTGATTCTTCAAATGACTATTCATGTTGTAGTTAGCTTCCTTTCTTTTCCCTTTATCCTGGAGCCTGCCCTCTCATTTCATGCCCAGACTCCTAATGCTAGCTACAAATTGCAATGTACAGGGTACCACTGCCAATTTGCCAAATGTCTTTCATCAAACACGGTGCAAAAAAATCTCAGAGGAAAGTCAAGATACATTTACTTGTCAGACGACAAATGTGAACGCACTGGGAGGCGGTAGGGGCTATAAGCTCAGGGGTTTGATTCATAATCACTCAGCTGCTAAAACATTCTCCACAGATGCAAGCGGACAGCACATTTGTCACTATGAAGGATTTTGACACATACTGATCACAGGGCAGAGATATAAAATGCTGCTGCTGCTCATAGAGGTTGAAGGAAACTCTGTCCCTGCTGAATATGGTCATTATCCCCCTCTAACCAGAGCATTAGCATTTTCATATTACTTTGGATTTTATTTATTAAAAATCAATCCAGAAATATTTTATGATACTATTTTATTTGCATTTATTCCTTCTAATTGTTGCTTGCAGAAAATCATTCTGATATTCCACCCTCCATGGAATAAATTGTCTGAGTGAAAAATGACCTCTGGCCTTCAAGCTGATTAGCAGTAACAAGCAGGGGTAAGGGGCATGACCGCATATATTTATTGGGAAAAATAACAAGTGCATGGGTGATGATTATAAATGTTTTATTTATGTACATTTAATATTTGAGTAAAGTTTCATTATCTAGTGGTTTTAAATCATTTGAGTGTCCGCCCTGCCGACACACTCGGATTCCTGGGGCAATACATCTTGTAGAAACACTTTCCTTTTATATGGAAAATAGCTTACTCATGACCATCATTATTCTCGGCTTTCATCTCCAGCACATATAAACTACAAGTCCTTCAAGTTATTTAAGAGCAATTGGCTGTTGAGAAATGTGTCTTGCTTTAGTAGCTGCTAATAGCTCCTTTTAAAGGAAGATCACTGTGATTACTTCACCTCAAACTGTTTCAATTTGGGAAAAGCATTAAGAAATAACAAAATATAGTACGGACTTGATGACTAAGTAACAACATTCTTAAAGATAATAAGAAAAAGAATAGGGGTTACCCAAGCGCCTCTCTTATAAGCCACACCCCACCTTTGGCTTGGGGTGTCAAACAAAAAGAGAATTAAGTCAGAGTGGGGAAGAGGGAGAGAAGAAAGATGGGAAGTGAGCTGAGGGTAGCTATTAACACCACATATGCAGACACACACCCCCTCTCCACTTTCTTTCCGGCTAGCAACCACCGAAACAACATAAAAGCCATCACTGAATCCTTCCTCTCATCTTCCAAAGATTTGCTCTCACAGCACTTGACATCAGCTGAAAAGAGTAAGTTTCTCCATTAGGACAGATAGAAGTGACTTAGATTGACATATAGACACTACTATGTATAAAATAGATTAATAAGAACCTACTGTATTGCACAGGGAACTCTACTCAATACTCTGTAATGACCTATATGGGAAAAGAATCTGAAAAAGAGTGGACATGTGTATATGTATAACTGATTCACTTTGCTGTACACCTGAAACTAATACAGCATTATAAATCAACTAGACTCCAATAAAAATTAATTTTTAAAAAAAGTGACTTAGACATCTGCTAGTTGGGGTAGTTTAGCCATTCTGTGACCAACAATCAGCCCTGGTCCATATCTTGGATTAAGGTGTTGGATTAAGATGAGTTTTATCTAATGTATGGGTCCAAACCTCAACTTTCTCTAGCTATCTGGGCTGACTCATGTGTTACTCCTCTTGGAATAACATGCATTTTGTAGAAGTGGTAAGTTTTGACATTCATTTTAAAGTCTGACTTGGTATTTTAAAAATCAAGATGAATTGGGATAAATGAAACAGAATCTAGCTAGATATACTTTTCAACTATGAAGAAACCAATGAAGGGGGAACAATGTGTACTACAATGAAGAGGACATTTGCTAAGAATGGGGGAAAAAAGGAGGAAAAATCACATCATATATTTTAAAAACGTATTGCCCTCTGTCCTATTAATGTCATAGGCTAATCTCCGATCAGTAAATGACAGCTTTTTTCCTATGGAACAGTAATTTTTATTTACATATATTGTAGTTGTTGATGGTATCTGCAGCCAGATGTCTGGAAAAGGAAGTCATTTCACCCCCTTCCAGTCCCCAAGGGGCTATTAACTTTATACTGACGCAAACTAATATTTAGACACAATTCCCTAGCTCCTACCAAAAAATGTAGCTATCTCTCTCGTCAAATAAAGTTAGTATTTGTAAAAACATTTCAGCAGGCAAGATATCATCAACTGGGTCTGAAGCACTTAGCTTAACATTTTTTATCTGGCAGCCAATAATTGATGACATAAAGAAGTTTCTCATTAAAACTATTAAAGTGACAATCTGATTATACAAAATGATATGTCCAATGGCACCATGAATTATGTGACCTAATGTTTCACAAATTAGATTACACATGGCTTTATCATAAAATAACTAACTTTTCATAAATAACTTATGATGGGAAAGTTTGTAGATTTGGTAGTTTTCTATATTTATTCACTTGATAATCTAGAGAAATCTTAAAATCATGGCCATTTGGGGGAGAAATACATATTCATATTTTATGGTTGTCTCATTCCACATATCACATTCTGCAGTCATGATTATAAAATTATAGGGTTTTTTAACCACTCAAAATGATAAACTTTAAATATTTTACTTCTTTCCACTAATATCTATATTTTATAGTACAAATATAAATTATTGCTTTGAAAAACCTGTGAGCCAAAGAATGGGAGTGTTTCCAAAGCATTGCAATGGCCGTTGCTATACCATTGTACTATCAGGAAAGGGTGTCTAACTTAAAATCTGAACTGGCTTTGTAAGTTGGTAGAAGCACTGGCCATTTGTGTAGGATACAGCACCTTATGCTTGAAGCGCCTAACAGCAAAGCTACTAGCAAGTAATACTCTACGTTAGAAATAATGAGGACGATGACGTACGATATTCTGGACAGACCTTTGCCAGGAGAGGCAGACAAGAAACACTAGAAATACAAGCCAGGATAATGAAAGAACAACGCTGTCTACTGCACAGCTTTGCCTAATAAGGAAGTTTCTGTCTCTCTTATACTCTTATACTTATACTTATACTTTGGAAATAAATGAACTGAATCCTTAAAAGTTGATAGGATGAGAAAAATCACAATTCATCACATATTCCACAGAAGAAATAAAATAGAAGAACTTCCGTTCTAAAAGGAAAACTAACATCAGATAGAGGAAATAGGTAACTGCCAAAGTGCTCTAACTTAAAATAATTTATATATAATTATATGGTGACTAAAGGAAAATTTAACTACATTCCAAGATTCTGCCCATACTTCAGAATCAGGATAATTTTGAGTGAAGAGGAGAATGAAGGAGTAAAAGCACATACACTTAGAGGAGATTTTGTAATACATGTTATTTACATATATTTCCATTGACTCAAGGTTTATTTGGTAGTGAAAAGTAAATAAATAGTATTCTTTGTATCTTGAATAAAAAATAAAGTTTTCCCCTACTGATGTCAACTGACTGTATCTGGAAACGTTAATTGAAGGTTGAGGGGGAGGGATAAATTGGGAGATTGGGATTGACATATACACACTACTATATATAAAATAGGTAACTAATAAGAACCTACTGTATAGCACAGGGAACTCTACTCAATATTCTGTAATGGCCTATATGGAAAAATCATCTTCAAAAAGCATGGATATATGTATATGTATAACTGATTCACTTTGCTGTACACTTGAAACTAACACAACATTGTAAATCAATTATACTCCAATAAAACTTTTTTAAACTTTAAAAAAAAAAAGTTGAGGAAATGGACCCAATGCTAAAGGATACATTCACTAGTTAGATAAAGATTTTTAAACATTTAGTCTTATGACTCCACATAGCCAGAACCAAGTTCTGCCCCAGGTTATATGAATGTGAATTCCAATGTCATCTTGTGTCTACACATAAGTTCAGGTTTTATCCTTTTGAAGGCTTTATCATAAGCATCTTTAACATGCTGGTCAGGCTCCCCCAAATAATGGTTGTTTCCACTTAGTGACCCATCTTGAAGTCCCTTTTAACAACATGCTCTAAAGTGCCCAGAAAGAGTTCTAGATCAAGGTATAATTACATGGAATGGGTCAGATTTAGAGAATAAACTTCTTTCTGTAAACAATTTATAGCACACTAAATGCCCAATTATAACTGAAGGCATTCTGCAGCTTGACAAAGCTGGAAATCTATCTGCTAAAGCCATATCATTTTATGGAAAGGGCTCAGAATTCTTTGTCTGTATGGCAACTTGTAAGTTGTTTTTCTTTTAATTCTACGTTATTTTAGTCAAAAATATAAGTAGGAAACTTACCCAAGTTCTCTGATCAGGCAGTTGGAACTGGGAGCAAAATTGAAACAAAAAACAAAAAATTACTTCTGTATCAGTATCTTTATTGCAATCTATCCTTTGAGAAATTAACATTTATACTAAGTAATTTTTGCTTATCATGTAACTATATCTTGAGTAAAAGCTTTGGAAATGAAAATTAATAATTTTATAACACTGCTGAGTTTCCTCTATTTACCTAACTTAAATTTTAGAATCATGGTTATAAACCAGAATGTGCTTATTTCCAAGCAAGCTAAATACTACTTACTATCAAATCTTAAATAGCAAAGTAGACACTTCCTTTTTATCTGTTTGTACTCACTGCAAAACAAGATTCCTAAATTTTACTTTAATAACTAAAAATTAAGCAATTTCCTGCAAAAAAGATATAGTCTCTTGCATTTTTACAATGTTAGTAACAAAGAAAATAAGATATTTACTCAAATGTGAATCACTGAGTAACAAAAAAGTAATGTCCTTGGAAAAAAACTGCTTGACTTCTACTAGGATGGGACTGAGACCATCAGTAGGCCAAACACCGAAGGATATTAATGAAAAGAACTACAAATGTCAAGTTATTTATGACAATTTATGACAAGAATCAATGGAGAAAAGTTCAGTGAGTTAGAAGCTCTATCAGAAAACACAAATGTTACATCTTTAAAAATATCATTTTGCGGCTTCCCTGGTGGCGCATTGGTTGGGAGTCTGCCTGCCGATGCAGGGGACGCGGGTTTGTGCCCCGGTCTGGGAGGATCCCACATGCCGCGGAGTGGCTGGGCCCATGAGCCATGGCTGCTGGGCCTGTGCGTCCGGAGCCTCAACTCCGCAACGGGAGAGGCCACAACAGTGAGAGGCCCGCATACAGCAAAAAAAAAACACAAAAAAACAAAACAAAAAAAAATATCATTTTGGTTGGTTAAAGGGGATATATCTTGCTTTCTTAGATTATGGTATCTTCAGTAAGGAAGATGCACAGTTTTTAATGATGAAAGGTTTATCACAGAAGAAATCTAACACAAGAAACACTTGTTGAAAGCACAAAAGAAGATGAAAGGCAAAAGACTTAAGTGATTTTCACACCCATATATATAAATGATAACTTGGGAAAAGACCTTAGTCTTTTTCCCAGTTCCTTGGGATACAGTAGCAAGTTGACATTTTAAAGGAAGAAAATTCAAAAAACGAATGCATAAAGGACAGAAATGGAAGTAAAATAGAGTCTCTGTCGCAGATCAACACAAAGTCAAACATCTGAAAATGAAATATATAAATAACCAAAAATAATATTTAACGTATAGGAAAATCAAACAAAGGAATAATAGCCAGTTTTATAATAGTATAATTGCCAAGTGATATCTACGGCCATTCAAATGAGCTATCGAAGTGAATGCAAAGTACCCAAAATGCAAAGCACCCAATGAAATGGACATTCCAAAGATCACATGGTAATATCATTTCCTCCATCTCACCTCCTGTGGCTGTCATCTTCTTTTCAAAATTATAATCTGAGACTCCACAAGTAATTTTCAACCACATATTCAGGAAGAACCTCTGTAGTGTTTATTCCACCCCTATATTAAACTAACTTATTTATAAGAGAAAAATAGAAAGCTAAATAGTCCTCCAGTGGCCCGACAGAGCAAACATACTTCTTTAAGAACTGAACTGAGAGGAATTTAGACCCTAAGAATGATAAAACCAGCATTTACCTTTTGATTTTGATGTATGTGTTCCTATATGTTTGGGGTATTTTTGACAAGGATTTGAAAAATATATATTATTCCAAAAAGCAATAAGATGGACTAATAATCTTTCAATAACATTTAATAAATATCCACTGAGGTGTTTGACTTTCATTGATTAGGCACTGTGCACTGGGGAAGGAGGAGGCCAGAATACAAAGACATACAAAAAATTGTAAAATCAGGCTTGCCCAGAGAATACCACTACCAAGCATTTACATATCTATCTACATATAGGTTTTCCCTGAAGCATCAAGAACATGTGGTCTCCTCTTTATTATTATAATAACACTGAGAAGTAGATAGGGTAGGTATTATTCTCATTCTGAAGATGAAGATACAGAAGGTCCAGAGGGACCATGTGATTTGCTCCAATATACTTTAAATGAAAAATGAAGCAGCAAATGGTCTTAACCAAGCACTTATCTAGCTACAAAATCATGGCAAGCCCTGGGAGCAGAGGCAAGTCCTTCCATTTTGGCTTCTTGCTCTGTGCCACCCTGATTGCTGCCCAACAAGGCGGCACGGAGAACACAGTAAGCAGCTTTCCAAGGACTTCTAGATACTTGGTATAGCCCCACCAAAGAGACTGGGCTCAGGGGATGGCAGGAGGGTATTTTACTGACACCCTTTTATATTCAAAATGGAATACTTCTGCAACCAATAATAAGAGCTTTTCCTCATCTAGGCCCTTCCATATGCCAAGCACAAGGCTAAACACATTATGTACGTGATCACTAATCCTTGCAGGTCCCCTGGTAAGGCTGGAGGGGTGTTCCCATTACACTGATAGAGAAGGCTCGGAGAGATGAATTACATTGCTCAAAACCGAAGCATTTTTGTGAATAAGTAGGAAAGCCAGTTCTAAAGCGGTTATTTCTGGCCCCAAATCCTGGGCAGTTTCTCTTTGTTTTCATTTGTTTGTTTGTAGGAAAGTAGATCTTGAGGCTAGGACAGAATTGATAGAGGACTAGAAAGAACAAGAACGTTCTGCTGAAACTTCGGAACATTTGAGGCAGATTTTCTGAAAGAACAGACTGGTCTGAACGGTGGGTGAAAACTGAGTGACCCAAGCTTCTCTCAGGCTACGCTTTTTATGCCACCTGTGTCCCACTGATACACAGCCCTAACACAGGAAAATAGCCACGATGGTTATCAAAATAATGAAATATTTATGTAGTCTTTGGTAAATAGCCTCTGCCCCAACTACCCTGAACGTCCTCCTGCAGCCCTGGCCTCCTCCCAATAGACCCTTCAGACAGCCCACTGGCCAGCAACTAAAGCATGAACAGTTGGTGCAGCAAGGGCTTCCAGGACCCGGCTCCAGAATGGCAGAAGTCCATTCTGATTGATCGGTATTCATCACATATGATGTGTTAAATAGCTGAATATCACTGTTAGGTCCTGTTCTTATGGCAACACGCAGCAGTGGGCAGTCCCTTATACCAAGACGCGACATTCTGGTGTGGGAAGAAAACTCTCTGCCACTGTGGCTCCCACAGGCATATTTTCAATGGTCTGAGTGGGTGATTGCTGTACTGCAAGCACTGTACATGCACCTCATATTTTGTGGTCCTTCATTAACTTCGGGAATCTTAAAACATAGCAGATTTTCTTATATTAATATTATTTGATTAAAAACATGTATATACTATATTTTTTAATTCATTTTTTAACATCTTTATTGGAGTATAATTGCTTTACAATGGTGTGTTAGTTTCTGCTTTATAACAAAGTGAGTCAGCTGTACATATACATATATCCCCATACCTCCTCCCTCTTGTGTCTGCCTCCTACCCTCCTATCCCACCCCTCTAGGTGGTCACAAAGCACTGAGCTGATCTCCCTGTGCTATGCGGCTGCTTCCCACTAGCTATCTATTTTACATTTGGTAGTGTATATATGTCCATGCCACTCTCTCACTTCGTCCCAGCTTACCCTTCCCCCTCCCTTTGTCCTCAAGTCTAATTTCTATGTCTGCGTCTTTATTCCTGTCCTGCCCCTACGTTCTTCAGAACCATTTTTTTTGATTCTATATATACATGTGTTAGCATTTGGTATTTGTTTTTCTCTTTCTGACTTATTCACTCTGTATGATAGTCTCTAGGTCCATCCACCTCACTACAGAGAACTCACTTTTGTTTCTTTTTATGGCTGAGTAATAGTCCATTGTATATATGTGCCACATCTTCTTTATCCATTCATCTGTTGATGGACACTTAGGTTGCTTCCACATCCTGGCTATTGTAAATAGAGCTGCAGTGAACATTGTGCTACATGACTCTCTTTGAATTATGGTTTTCTCAGGGTATATGCCCAGTAGTGGGATTGCTGGGTCGTATGGTAGTTCTATTTTTAGTTTTTTAAGGAACCTCCATACATGTATATACTATATTTACAACAGCTGCATGCACATGTAAAGATACTGATAGATAAAACTGCCCATGTTCTGAACCAGTAAATTTACCTTAGCTTGCTAGAAATCTGAACTTCAGAGAGGATAGGGACCTTACACCCAACTCCCTCATCTGACAGGTAAGGAAACTAAGAGCCAATAGACTGAGTCACTCAAAGACACTGAATCCCAGTGGCTTTTTTTCCCCCTCCCTTATACCATGTACTCACAGCATTTAATTTTGAAATGATTAATTACTAGATTTTAAAGATAATTAGAATATGAAAACCACTTGATTTATTGTGATTAAATGTAGATAACTATAATATCCTTATAAGCATTTAGTTAGGAAGTTATCAAGAGACACACACTTTTGTGTAATATCTGATACAAAACGCACATTATGTTCAGTTTTTTTAGCTCATGAGGCTGGCAAGTGCAATTTAGGTCAACCGAAATGTGGAAAATAAGCACCCGATAAACATTTACTATTTTAAAACTTGCTTCTTTTCCATAAAATAATTTAATAAATGATATCATTCCTTAGTCTTCCTACACAAAATGAATCCTAACTGGAATATTTCTAACCCCTTTAATACTAAATCATATATGTTTGCAGTTTAAAATAGAGAGAATTTTTGAGCAATGATAGATTTCTCCAGCTAACCCAGAATATGGTATTTCAGCTCTCATACTTTGATGTCCAAAATTTAGGAAAGTACTTTAAAAAATGAAGAAAGAAGAGGTGGTGGCAGGGGCATGAAAGGTGGAGGGAAGAGTCATATCCCATCCCATGATTTAATTTAATTAGCTCATAATGTTCTATAAGACAGCTTGCATAGAATTCCACCAATTTTATTAGAGGAGCGTAATTTTTGGTTTGAATATATTGAAACAGAACAAATCAGTTAACTCTGTTTTCAAGCATTTTCATAAAAATTTTGCTTACTATCTATAGACCAAAGCTTATATCCTTACTAATAAGTAAACAAAAAATAAAATATCATTAAGAAACCAGACTCAAGATGTTTACATATTTCTTCTTTCAATACAATTCCCCGCATTTTTATTGATATGTAAGTCAGCTTTTTAAAAAATGACCAAATATGTAGGGACATAAAGATGAACCAATTAGATAACACTGCTTTGTATTTTCCTTGCAGTGAGAAACTGTACGTATTTTGATAAATGGACACAACTCCATCCAGCAAATAGCTCTGTGTATTGTGGTGAATTCTTGTGCAATTACAGAATTTTGCTGGAATGCCCAGTGGTCTCTAGATAAATTCCTTCACCCTCTATGGTAACAACTTGTCAGGTAGACTCATTTCCTGTTTTTATCTAAGCACTGAAAGAACATGAACGACCGTCATGAGTTTGGGACAAGTCACACTACGATCCATTTCTTACTATCACAAATGTTTTAACATGAAAGGCAACTTCAATATTTAATTTCTTAACTGAATTCTGCTCACTCTAAAATACACTTTGGCTCAGTAAGTCGTTAATAGAGAATAATTTAACAGCAAAACCATGTTGTTTTTTCACATATATTAACTACTTTTTCTTTAAAGAGTTTGGGTTTTAATTCTGCTAGAATTTCCTGTGTTCTCTCACACCAGCGTCATAGGAAATCCTAGTGTTCTCAAGATTTCTTTCATTTCATTGCACCTGCTTTTCAGGATCAACAAGTTAGTTTACAAGCTTGAAGTCTCAAATTCAAAATACTTACTTGCGGGTGAAATAAGAATCCTGGAGAAGGTCTCAAGTATTTCTCTTTTAAAGCTTCAAGTGGGTCAGTTAGTTTTCTTTTCTCTACTCTGAAAGGTTAAAATTAGATTTTGGAGATGAATCAGTCTCATATATCAATCCCTGCGTACTCGCCGACATTTAAACAGCTAACGATAAAGCAAAAGGTAGGTTGCTGGGAAGCACCCTAATAAAGATATAAAGACATCTGTTCAGTTCTTGAAGAATACTTCTGGCACTTCTAGGCGCTCAGAGAAAGAAGGTCCTTTTTATAATGGAAAAATCCTATTGAATGACTAGTAATAATAATAATGAGGAAATGTAAAAAATGAAGTCATGAAATCAGAGGCTTTGGTCACAAATTTGTACCTTTCCATTTGAAATGTACACAAAAAGGCTTGGTGATTTCAAAAGCATAAGAACAGGGCTCATTTTAAAAATTAAAGTCATTTTCTCTCAAGAAGGTGCTTCCTCAAATCGTCATCGTATTTCTTCGACATTTGTGAATGTCAGCAGGAGAGTTTCTAAGCATACTACACACCCTGCTAGCCGCTCTCAGGCATAGGCAGCTTCTTTTGGAAGTTACTGCTGATAAACAGAGTAGGTGAAGGGCGGGGGGTAGGGAGAGGATGAGGAACTTTTTAAAGACAGGGAGAGACATTGTCGAACTTATCAATATAGCCCTTCTGCTCTAGAAATGTTTGTCATTCTATTTTCTATTAAGCATATAGGAAAGGACATCGTGGACTGAATTAATTTCCTTCATGAACCGTTGGTGATTTCCTTTTAAAAACCGTTAAATAAGTATACTTTAAAATAGAATCAAAACAAACAAAAACAGCTCCCACTTCTTGAAATTGTACGTATGCTATGTTTTACATACACTATTTCACTTACTGAAATAGGTGCTCTTATACCCATTGTATGGATTAAAAAAAGTTTAAGACATGGGAAAGCTGAGATTTCAACCCAGGTCTTACACTAAAACTGGTAAGTTTAGGTCTTTCATGAGTTTGGTAAAATGACATGCCTAAAGCCTCAATTGACACTGATGTGCCAGAGAAAAGACTGAGATTAGAGTCAGCAGGAGGGAGGTTAGGAGGTGATGGAGAAGAGTGGAATGGGTGTATGAAGGAACTGGAAGCCCATTGCCCTTGGGAGGGTCTAAGAAAGAGAGTCTGAGAACTTATCTCCACAAAGGGCTGAGACATATCGCTGAGTTGGAAATACAACCTTACTGGCCATGTGTAACATACAAGCTACACACAAAATATGGAAGATCTGTTTTTCCTTCTTTTTCTTTCTCTGCCATAGAAATGAAAATATAATAATTGTTAAAAAAAAAATAGTGCCCAAGCATGGTAATGATGGCTCTGAGACATTTTTGTACTGTCCTTTTCTATGCCCCTTGTCATGTTCAAGTAACACACTGGCAATGTTTCTTGGTTAATGCATTGAAGATAATACAGGTAGAAAAAGAGTTTGAAGGGAAAAGAGTTTGCAGCTGTGGTACCTATTAAGTCATAGGCACTCAAAAAAAATATTGTTGCATGAAGGAATTGAACAAAACTGTCTCTTGATTAAAAAAAGAATCAGGCAAAAATATCAAATTCTCCCAGCTTAAATAAGTCCAATAAAAAATTATCCACATTTTCCACTAACTCTTGACAACGTTCACGACTTGAATGAGAAAGTAAATGTGAAAACTTGTGGTAATATTTAAAATATATCACAAATTAATTATTGTTATTCATACACTTTGAAGAAGACTAGTTTTTAAAAACTAAATCTTTCTGAATGGTCGAGTGTTACAGGGTACTGTCTAAGAGGCTTTTTATTAGCACATATTCCCCCCCCAAAATTTTTGGATGCATCAAAGGAAACTGGATAATGAAGGCATTAAACAGAGATGTGTTTTTTAAGCCGACCACTCACATTATATACAAAGCATTTTTGTGATTAATATTTCAGTTACATGGGGCTCCTGAGAGATTTATTTAGAAACAGAATAGGACCAGTACTTATTAAGGATGTGTTCGTAGGTTAACAAAGAGTAAACTCTCGCTATGTCCCATCTCATTCCGAATAACCTGACCCATTTAAGTACCCACACATATTTGCATTAATCCTTCAGGAGCCTCATTCTTCCGCCACTTGACAACTTGCTTTAAATACGGCTTTCCCATATTTTCCACTTAAAAAAATGTGTTTAAAAATAAATTTATTGTCAAGGGAAAGAACTCTGTGGGCCTATTCCAAAACCCCAAATTCGGAGACATCCAAAAATAAGTCCAAACCTAATGAGTTGACTTTCCGAATAAAAAATGAACTCACCAGATCAAACAACTTTACTTTCTGCTTTATACGAATAATAAAAAAGGTTTGTTAAAAGCCGTAACTTTAGAGTGTGAAAACTGCCTTTCATTCTTCTGCCCACATTGAGCGGTCTCCCATCCACCCTTACCTGTAAATAGGGTCCATGAAGAAAGGAGTGGGTCTAGCATGCTGTAAGGAACCATCAGGTGCTGGTCTTGGTTCACCGTTGCCTCCTTTCTTTTCCCCAAACACGTGGTTTTTACGAGGCTCTGTCAGCTTGGTCCCACTGGCTCTACTCCTACTGCCCATACTTAGATCCAGGGGTTGGTCTTGGCTTGTGGCCGGCGTCACTGGAGCCTTGGCGGGTACTGAGGTCAAGGGCTTCTCGTCCTTGCGTTTAGTGGTGAGATCAAAGGGAGACTCAGAGCTGCCCTTCTGCAGTTTCTTTACTTCACTTGGTGACTGGGGTTCCATTTTCAAAGGTAACGATCTCAAGTCTCTATCAGGAAATGGGTACATTGATTGAGAGAATGCTGGAAAAAACGGGAGGGGAAACATGGAAGGGTAAGGTAAAGCTCCAACTTTTTTGTCTTGCAGCCCCACCAGTCCTGCTGAACCAAAGTATTTCTCAGCAATAGAAGCAATAGCCTTTATAGAATCATTCACAGCTCCTGACACCGCAGTCTGCTCCTCTAAAGATGGTGAGAAAATGGAATGATTGCTGTATTCTTTCTTATTATGTATTGAAGCCAGATTCGGAAGAGGGCTTACTTTGTCTTTGAACATTTTACCATTTTCTTTAAATTTCTCTTTATCACTTTCAATGTCACTTTCCAGATCAGAGCCCGAGGTGGTTTCCAGGTCACTGCCACTTGGTGTACTGACATCATCAAGGTCACTACTCTCTGACTGGTCACTGATTTTCTCAAGGGGCCTCTCTTCAGAGGACCTCTCGGGCTGGAACTCCACTGGCTTATCGTCCCCTACAGGTGGGTGTTTAGATAGTGCCTTCAAAATATCCTGTGTAGCTGGCAGTATCTGAGGATGTGTCATGAGGGGACTTTGACTTTTGTTTGTCTGTTCAGTACTTGACAGTCCTTTAACAGGAGAACTAGCAGGTATCAAAGGAGGCCTGTGGTACAAGCCGGAAGGAAACAGACCAGGGAAGCTAAAAGAAAATCCAGGAGCTGTTGGAAAGGTAAGACCAGCAGGATGCCTATTGGCGCCAAAATAGTCAGCAAGGCCCGGGTTGGCATGACTCATATTAACCATGGACGTTTTATCCATAGCTGGGGTTCCAGGAAGTGAAATGCCTTGGCCAAAAAATCCACCTGCCGCAAAATGGTTCTTGCCCTCACAAAACCTCCTGTGTTTATTTAAGGAAGACGTAGTGCTGAACATTTGTCCACAGTCTTTGCACTTGATTTGGGTTCTGCAATCAGCATGCATGCGCTTATGACGACAAAGGTTTGAAAACTGAGTATAGGATTTATGGCAGACCTCACCTGTGTGCAAACAACAAAAAAGAATCTCAGGCTTTATGGCAACTGCTTCTGAATTTAGCAAGTATCACAATTGGTTTACCCCAAATTTCAATTAGGAAGCCAGGAAAAGACGTCGGAGGCACCAACGTGGGTGCTCCAAACACAGAAAACCCCGTTTCACTAGATTCCAAAGCAAGGCATCCAACCTGACAAATGTCTTGAGACAGCACAAATATTTCAGATATATATAAATATTCTGTCATCCCCATTGCATAATATTTTGTATCATATTTGTGTATTTAAATATTCATTAAAAAGTCAAATTCCAGCATGCATTGACTTCCCACCCAATTACTACACTAACAGAATCTTTACGATTAAATTCTTACGATGTACTAAACATGACACAGAACAGGAACCCCTTTAAAATTTTAGACCATTTAAAGAATTCTATATTGTAGGCATCCACACAAAATAAAACAGCCTTTCCCCTCGACCAGAAACTTCACCTTTATTCCCGCTCCCCTTGGGGAAAAAGCCCGTGACTGCTCTACCATTATTTAATTTGTATTATATCATATGCTCTCATCATTCACACATCAAAGCCACACAACAATGTACATTGTGTATTCTGAGACATTTTTAACAATCATTTTCATGATTTGAGAAAGACTGACATAATTTACAATGGCGCTATTTTAAGCCCGCAAAGGAAACTAAATTGAATGTAGCCCATCCTGCATTGCTGGTTCCCATGAACTATGATCACGTCCTCTGACTTCCCCTCACACCAGTGGTTGTGCTAACCTTCCTGCATTTATGAAACCCCGTCCTTGGGAAACATGTCCACTTGTTGTCATATCTTCACGGGTTATCTCCGGGCTTGACTTCTACGTGGTACAGCCAACTACAGTAAGCAGGGGAGAGTGCGCTGAATGCTATAATCCAGTAAGAACACAGCAGTGGGTGCAGCTGGGAAATAACTCTCGTCCCCGAGAATTTGCCAGAAAAGTAAAACATCTTCTTCCTCATATATGTGTGAATAGATCTAAGTACATTTTAAGATGGAACTCCAGAACCCTTAATCATTCCTTTGCTAGGTAGGAATCTTACTCAATACACGGCCTGGCAGGATTATAGTATCCATTTCCCAAGCATCACACCTTTTACGTTACTTTAATAAAGATGAGTTCCCTTTACGTGTGAGTTTACTTTCATGCTTCTGTGCACGTTTTAATACATGCAGAAACATGATATGCCTTGTTGGTAATTGCTGAAACCAATTTATATATGAAATTAAATTGAAGACAAAATGCAACACTTATTTCTTTCATGTGACGACTGCCTTTAAATTAAGCTCCTAAGTCAAAACAATAACAATTTAAAAAGAAAATTCAAAGAAGATTTTATAGACCTTCAGTTATACAAAACTCAACCAGAACTTGGATTATCCCACACACAACCAAACAGGAAGTACCAAGTGATTCTGTCTATTTCTTTTACTACTAACAATTAAAATGCATTGCTACACATATCAATGTGCTTAGTAATATTAAAGGCGCTTTCAACTGTGGAATGATTTATGACATTGTAGAGACTATAACATGCATTTTAATGGGAAGAGAAGATGTGAGTGATTTCTTTTCAAGTTATTCTACTGGAATATTGACCAGAGTCTGCTTTAAAAATATATACTAGTTAACCATATACAATAAATACACATACTGTTTAAATTCTTTGATACACTAATTAAAACCATATGAAGTAGAGGGTAGAAACATGAGACTTTCGCTAGTTATACTAATTCAGCTATGAGCAATAACAAGAAATAGTAAATAAAATATTGACGGAATTATAAATGTGCACTCATTAAGAAAGTGACACCTCTCCTCTGGGCATTAAAAGGCGTTGAGAAAAGATCTTGATGGGTATTCAAACAGGTCTAAGTTTTTGAAAGGTTAGCAATGTTTTACCAAAGAAATTGTTGCTCTCTACACTTCTTTCTAATAGCTGGATAGATTTAAGAAAATCAAGAGTAACAGAGGTGCATCTGACTTTCCTGGTTGTAGGCTCTGTTACACCAACGAATGGTGTTTGTATCAGGTCCCAAGAACACAATCCGGGATGTCTCCTCAGGCAGAGGCTTTGTTTTTCTCACTTGAAGATCTGGCCTGGCCCACCACAAACCACCAGGCCTCCAGGTAAGTGGCTCAATTGATGCTGCAGTCTATACTCTACTGTAATCTTCTCAGTAATAAGGAATTAGCCAGCAGTTAACATTGCATTTTTCTACTTATTAAACAAATTAAGAGGTATTTTGAATATATCCAGCCTATTAGAGCATGTGGTTTCTATTTGGGAAGGCTGGAGGTTTCTGTAAAGGCAGTGAGTAATTGCCTTAGCACTGATGACTCTGGGCTCAAGCCTGGTGGCACACTGTAATAAGAGACAGTTGCCGTAAACACACCAGGGGGGCTAAATCGTGGTGTGTGGCCTTCTGGTGAGAAACAGATATCAACTCTAGGTGAACCTCCTCCACTCCAAAGTCTCCACACCAACTCCTCTTTTGTTCTGAAATTACACGGCTATTATTCACAATTACCCCATGGTCCTCTGTCAGATTTTATATTTGAAGAATGCCATCTGCTATTTAAATTTACCAATAATTGCTGAAAATACATTCATGGGAAATAGTCTGCACAATCTGATTGGAAAGGGACACCCTATAGTGCTTTAAAGCAAAACACTTCATTTCAACACAATTAAAATTCCAGATCCCAGAATTTTAGATGATAGGAATTTCTATTTTCTGACTTTTACTTTAAATAATAAAGAAAGCATTAAATGGGTGATCATAATTCACTGTGGTCAATTCCTCCCTATTTTCCACCAAAACATGAGAAATTTATCAAAATTCATTTCTGAAAAATCAGAAATAAATGAACTATGTATATGTCTGTAGCACTTGCAAGTACATTTTAGGGCATTACGAACTAGAGTCAGGAATGTCTTTTTGAGACAAGAAGTCTAAAATTTCCATTGTATACTTTATTTCCCATGACTTTCAACAGAGCTTCCTCAAGGGAGATTAGAGAGCACCCTTTTGTTTCTCTGCTAGTCCTCTTTACTCCACCAGGGAACAGAAGAACATATGAGCAAAACAGGATGCTAGGGTAAGCTGGAAAGGGAAAGAAAAGCTCTCTTGGTGCTTGGAAACACAAAAGAGGGCTGTGTAAAGGCAAAAAGGAGGAGCGTTAGTCTCTGGCATCTCCACGTTGGCACTGAAAATTAGTTTTTTTTTCCATCGGGTCCTGTAGTAGTGTCTCATATACCTACTACAAACCATCGAATATTTGTCAGAGAAACTGTTTTGCAAGGGTTCCCAAGTCAGAGGTTTTGCCAACTCCTGAGTATGTTTCATCCAGTTCTATGCTTATCTGGATCCAAAATCTGTCTTAAATTTTGTAACACAGCTCAGTGAGTCACTGTGTTTATATGCCCAGCCGAGCAATAGATGAAAAGAAGTCCAGAGTCGTTGCCCAGATGGACTAAGAACAACTGATTTTCCATATGAAACATTTCAGCACAATACAGAGAAGAGGGGTGGGTGGACAAGAGAGGCAAATGAGGGCTGAGCTGTACTTGTACCAAAGCGCTCTGTACAAGGATATTTTCTAAGTAGGTGGTCAGATTGGATGTCCCCTGGAAATACACTGCCCGTAAATCTGCCTTAGTGCCGTGGGTTATAGAAGCAGCATGTCCAGCATCAAAGTGAAAATGTTCTGCTTTTCAAGTAACTGAGAACTACCGATCTGCAACCTGTGATCAGCAACAAAGGGTAGATTAAAGGGCATTTTATCCCACCCGCAACATACACACACACACACACAGAGTCCTAATAAGCCTCCTTGCCAGGTGGGGTTCTTCTAGCTCTTTCTGATCCAGAACAGGTTTTTCTCACTTCATCTTGTTTAGTGGTATCTGCGATTTGCTGTTTTACAAAGCCACACACATTTTCAGTATGAGACAAATCTCGTTGTCTCTATTAAATTCCACAACCTGGGGAGGCTTCCTTTACATTATTTAACGACTTCTCTACCTGTTATTGATTCCATCTAAAAGAAAACACCCCAGGCATCATAGACAAAACACCATCGATCTGGTTACAAGATTTTCTTGTAATAGAAAATAGCCCAACTGGATGAGACCGTAAATCGCTAATTCAGAGGGCCCCCTCATGGCCATGCGTGGCCCACCCTCCTGATCACAGTGCCTTTTGGATAAGAGACAGTTGCAGGGAGGAGGGCTGGAGTGTGAAAAACTTACAGATAAAGGGCTTCACACTGCTGTGGATGTGCTTGTGTTGTTTGAGGCCTGACGAAGTGGCAAACGTTTTGCCACACTCCGGGCACGCGTGGGCCCGGGCACCAACATGCTGAGAGCGGATGTGCCGCTGAAGGTTGCTAGGGTCCGTGAAAACCTGCTAGGAAATGAGTACTGATTAATCAAGAAACTTAATTCTAGGACACAAGAAAGAAGACGGGGAATAACTCAAGAAGGAATTTTGTGTATTTGTTTTGTTTGTATTTGTTTACCCAAAAACCGAAAGAAAGTTGTATTTCCAAAGTGTCAGCCTCTCTAGGGTCAGGACTTACAAATTATTCAGTTCTGTATACTTAGCACAAAGTACGCGCTGGTATCAGTTGAACAAAATAATTAATGGCATTATTAGAGCATATTCAGGGCTTTTTGATTCTATTTAGAGTGAATGGAGTTGGATAATAAAAATGCAGGCCATGACATTATTAAAAAATGGTGTGCTATTTACACCCTTTAAACAAAGACACACTATGTACAAAATTGGGGGGATTTTGACTAAAGTATCCCAAATCTATTCAAGGAGTTCCCCTAGGGTATAAATTCTAACACAGTGTTTCATTAAGTTACCATTAAGCTAAAATCATTCCTTCGGACATGGTACTAAGAAAACCAACCAAACAAACAACAAACAAACAAAAAAAGAAATAGGAAAAAGAAAAAGCTACCCACACATCAGGGAGCAAAACATCTCTAAAGATAAGGTCGAATGTCCCAATTTCCACTGGCATGAGAAAAGATATTCAAACGTTATGAAAAGTTTTTGGAAAGAGAACTCAATTTTCATGACACCAGGACATCTTTTAGTTAATTGAGAAACATGAAAATTCAATGATGTGAATTGCCGTTCCCGTAGTTCAGAGTTACGGTCAAGGTGAAGGGCTCTCGTTTCACTCTTAACGTTGTTCAGCCCTGGCCACTAAGGCACTACACTTTTAATTAGAACCGAGTCATAATTTATGGTGGGGACTTCGGTGGAAAAACCTGCAAATGTAGGAGTCTCCCATTCTTTCTGAATAGGCATTCAGAAACTTTATGGGATTTCCTCACAAACTGATCTTAAAAGAAATCAGTAATGTGCATTGGATACAATTTTCATTCTCCATAAGGCTATAAAACAACCCCACGCTGGAAAGCCAGTAGCGGAACCAGGAATTTACCAAGGATGTGTGACACTTAGTTCTGGAACTCACCATCAAGCCTTGCTTCCTCCCTTACAAAAATAAAAGGATACCCACTAAGTGTTTCTATACACTGTCCTAATGCCTTGTAGCACACAACACTCCGTCTACTTTTCTCAGGATATTTATAGTTTCCCCTCTCAAGCCTTGTTTTTATATACCGTGGCAAATGATGGATTAAGAGAGAGCAGGATGACACAGAGGGGCCAAGTAGTCTACAAATTCACTGTACCTTGGCACAGTTCTCACATTCATAGTGCTTTCCACTGTCATGTGACATCTGGTGGCGGATTAAATTGGACTTCCAGTTAAATGCCTTAGGACACTGATCACACTTGTATTCCCTCTCTTCAGTATGTGACAACATGTGTTTCTCCAGGCTGTTAAGAGAACAATTGATTTAATAGGACGTGGTGACCAAGAACACATTCATAAACAGAACGTCATTTTATTACTAATCCAACTGGCAATTAAAGAAAGAAGAGGGAAAGGAGTGGAGTCGGAGAAGAAAGAGAGGAAACAGACTTGCAACAGACAGAAGTACGTTTTATGTTCCCTAGACTGTGTCTCTCAGCAATCCAGAGAAGTACCCCTGTTGTTGGGAAATAAATCTGATTCAGTTAGCAGAGTTTAGGTGCCAATTTAGGGGAATGATAAACAACCAGCGATTTGTCCAGTTCTGGATTTGTGACACAGTTCTAGCCGCAACATGTATTGCTGTTACCCACTTAATTCAAACGCAAACACTCAAATAGAAAACATTAAGAAAGTGCTTAAGAACATGCAGGAAGCTATTCTATCTACTGTATATAACCCTTACACTCAACAAAGCACTTTTATTCCTACTCAAATCACCATATGGGAAAGTGAGCCGTAAGCTAACTATTCAACAAGCAACTTCCCAATACAACCAATATAATGGATGGTCAGACAGACGGACCAATGAATGAACATGTATGCATATAGATACAGAAGTAGATACAGATAGAAACATTATCTAGAAAAAATATATATGTATATATACTATAACCTAAGATTATATATATACAACCTATGAATTAGGGAGGAAAGAAAAGTATATCATATTATAAGTGGATGCACTAGTAAAGCCCCTCAAAAGAAAAACAGGGTTAGAATTTTCTCACAAGCACAGCTTCTCTATGTTTTAAAGCTTAGACTGTGTTACCTTCTCAAATGTTTCCTTCCCTCTCTAAAATGTGAATATGAAATCTGCATGAATAGAATGAAAAGTAAATATTATAGATAATGGATTACTGTGATATTCAGAAGATGTCTGCAACATTTTTGTTAATTAAACACACACACATAACACATTAGGATACTACTCCCAAATAAAGCAACCAGAGCTCCTCAGAGAAATAGCCTGTTTCAAATGTGAAGTGTGAAATACACACGATGGGCCTTGAACATCTTGTTATGGCAAAAAGCAAGAGAGTTATAGATCGTGTCAAAACAATTAGGGTGCCAACCTGAAGAGACACCCACTGACTAAAGATGGGGAAATTTAAGCATCAGTAAGAGTAATAATCTCATCTTTTAACGATAATGATACTCAGAAACAAACAGAACCTCACCAATTACCCCAGGAAGATGCTGAGAAGCCAAATCATTATTCTGAAAACTAGTAAATAAAGGGAAAAACTCATGTACATATCCTGCCTTTCCTATACGAACTGTACTTCAGGGTGAGCAAATAAACAGTGAGGGGAAGTTTCTCTGCATAGAATTAATCCAGATAATAAATAATGAAAGAACAGGGGGAATTACAATACATTCATTTTGCAGCCCCTAAAGAATGAATGAATCTAGGCAATCCATTATATGCCTCCTGGTGGAAATAAATGATACCATCAATGAGGTATTCTTCCTAAAATACTGAGCCTAAATCTGATCACAGCTTGGGATGTAACCATGAGTATACAGGAAACAGAGGAGATGGAGAAAGACGTTAAACAATACCAAGGGGATATAATCAGCAGAATACAGACTGGAGGAAATGCTACAGGAAAAAACACTCATTATCTTCTGCATATAAACTGTAATGAGAAAGAGGGAGAGAGACTTACTGGCTTTGACTGGGGGAACCTATAAATTAAGAAATATAAGAGGGACGTCAACCAATTGCCATGATGGACCTTATTTTGATCTTAATTCAAACCAGAAAACTCTAAAAATAATGAAATGACTGGGGGGAATTTGAACACCGACTGAATATTTGATAGTATTAAGGAACCATTATTTTTAAAATGAGCTTATGTTTTATAGTCCTTACTTTCTACAGACACATACTGAGCTATTTATGAATAAAATGACATAATGTCCAGGATTTGTTTCAAATAATCCAAAATGAGTATAGCTGAGACAAGATAGGCCTCGTGTGATAATTACTGAACCTGAGTGTATGGCTGTTATTACACCGCCCTCTCTAGTTTTGTGTGTATTTGAAATCTTCCATAATAAAAAGGTATTAAAAAAAAAACTGACTACCAAGCATGTGAGCACTGTTTCTTCCCTATATTTTATTTTTCTGTGAAATGAACACTCTAAGTTTGAGAATCACGTAAGACCTCTGTGTACCTAGAATATGTTATCCAGTGTTTGTACACACCATGTGCGTGGGAGTGTGTGTGAAAAAATGATATGCCCTTTCTCATATCTTGACAAATTAGAAACACCTTTCCATATTTTTCTCCTCCTCAGTTTCCTCCTTCCACTTCTATTCATATTGGCACATGAACTTATTTTTCCTGCCCTATGAGTCAGTCGACTTGGTAATGCTATTCTATTTGAGCACCAGTGGCGATATCTCTGTGAACAAAAGGTACCAGGAGAGTACAGGTGTGTGGAGTCACAAGAATGTCCCTATCTTTATCTACAATATGTAATCCTCTGTTTGTTACACAAGTTGAAATGTTAATCAGAGAGTTAAGAGAAAGATATCAACAATGGCAGTTAACATTGAACTGAGTCAGGGACATCTTCCAAAATTGGTGTACACATTGCTATTCATACTACTGTCTTTAGCAAACTATCAAGGCATGCCATTTTATGACATATATTATATTCCAATATGCATCTCAAATCATAAACTCTGAAACCTAGTGGTAAAAGATTGTCCTATACATTGAGACTTTTTCTTGCCTCCTAACTCCAAGGGTGTGATATTGTTTTAAGAGTATAGTACGTACCACGAAAGGGGGAAAAAGATAGCAAAGTAAAGGAAACTTCCTCTTTTTCTGCTTCTTCTAATCCAGCATAAAACCCATATTGTTCCATGGAATGATCAGCTGTCAGCTAATCAGTGATAGAAAATAAAAAGGCAAGTGGTTCTTGCAAAAGCAAATGTTCATTGCTTTCATAAACACAGAAGTATCCAGTCAGTCATTAATGAAACTTCACTTTTCATAGAATTTTATCCGAATTTATAGAGCTTTGCTTAGCCTTCTGGGTTCAACCTTTGTTTCTCGACCCCCTTTTTTTTTGGAGGGTGGTATTCTTTTCTTAATATTTTACACAAAAGATACAGAACAGAATAATATATCATGTCAAGAAAGGAATTCTCATTTGTTTAACATATAAAACAATATTGGCTTCAATAAAGTGGAAAATATTCAGGGCACATAGGTTCTGCACTGGCTAAATTATATAACCCAAAATATCACCTGGATGACTGATATCAGGTCGCATAGTGACATGATATATCCATCTGGCTGAGCTACTGAAAAGTGAGTTTTGAGGGTTCATCCAATGCCAGATAACTAGGTTTCCTTATTGTTTTCTACTGAATGTTTGACTGAAGGAGCTAAATCGACAGTTGGTTTTGGCATTAAGTAGCACTGACTCAGGCTTAATCTTATACCTAGTCAGAGTAAGAAGCTTTCTCCACCTAAGAAGTATTGCTATACACAACATTTTAGCGTTCAGTCTGTCCATTTTTGTTTTATAATATGCTGTCCATTATTTTTTATAACAAAATAGAAGGAAATATACTTACTCTCTGGCATCAGAGATATGGCTTTACAGTATAAGTACTTTTCTTACCTGCTGGTATTTAGTAGCAGGTAAGGAAAGTATTTTCATTTTGGTTTTTAATTTGGACACAATGTATTTAGGAGACATACTGTGATGGTTTTTGATTACAAATCCATGTTTTACCAAACATACATAACAGATTTATTCTCTATGTGGGTTTTTATTAAGTAGTAAAGATAAGTTTAAAGGGTACTGGGAAAACCCTCTTAGCCCCCAAAATGTTTTCTCTCTAATAGCTAGATTAAGCCTGAATTTTCAAAGCTAGACAGATTCATTCTTTTGACTCAGTCTCCTCAAGGAATGGGTTATACTTGATGCCTTTTTGGTCATCTATGCATTAAAATGGAATGAAACCCTTTCCTA
Organism: Aethalodelphis obliquidens; assembly: GCF_003676395.1. Lineage (NCBI taxonomy): Eukaryota > Metazoa > Chordata > Mammalia > Artiodactyla > Delphinidae > Aethalodelphis > Aethalodelphis obliquidens. The sequence continues at coordinate 96,840,670 of NW_020837945.1, read as the reverse complement.
CGAGAAGAGAGATGCAGGGCAATCAACAGAGGTGAAAGGAGAAAGAGGAAGAGGAGGCACTAAGGAAAGAAAGGAAACAAAAAGGTAAATTAAAAGAGGTGAGGTGTCCAAGACAAACTGTGAGTAATTCACATCCTTGACTAAGGCCGGCTGATATACTCCCATACCCATTTAAACACAGTGTTTTTATGTTCAGTTGAAATTCTGATTATAGGTTCCAGATTTAAAAGCAAAGTAATGAATACAATTATTAAAACTGTTTGTGGACCAAGGCAAATACCATTAGGTAGAAAAAACAAACATACAAACAAACAAAAAACTTATTAGCTGGTTAAACACCTTTCTGATCTGAAAGACCATTTTGTAGCATAATTATTAATACAGTTTTCAAAACACAGGTTCCAGGGTTGTTGCTTTCTTTAACAGAAATTTTAAAAATGTTCTTGAATTAAATTCAAAGGGCTATGAAAAGTTAATATTATCACTGAAATATGTTTTCGTTTTGTTAAAAATAAGTATTATAGAATTATTTCATTTAGATCATGCTTACTTTTTCCCTTTTTGAAAATTCAATATTTTCTTCACTGAACATGCTTCTCTTATTCTTTTATATATGTGCAGTTTAGATAAATAGTTGAAATTAAATCCATAGATTACACTGATCTATCAAAAGACTACCTATCTTCATTGAGTAAGTACCAGCACAGTCTCTTTTTTATCGTCTAAATGTTTCTAGAGGGTCGCTTTTCTGTTTGGTGTATAATTAGATTAATTAGCATCATTGTTGCCTCCTCTACTCTTGATACCTCCTCTAAGTTACGTTTTACTATAATGTTAAACTTTCAATTGGCAATAACCCTCCTTAAATAATAAAAGTATTATTTTCTATCTGGCATCAAAATAACTAATTCTAACTTCACTGCAAATATTTGACAGGTGAGAATTTCCAGGGGAAAATGATTTCCGAACGTGTGACTAACACATTTGTCCAGCTCATTGCTGTTCCAAATTTCCCATTTGCATCAATTCTGAAAATTCAGCATAAACATTTTACTGTAGAATAAATAAACACGTTTTTGTAGTGCAACATGCCATGTCTAACCTTTGCAAATCGGGAAACACTTGGTCACATTCCTTACACTCCTGAATTGCATGTATCTCTCGGAGATCATTTTCACTCTCGAGTTTTTGTTGAAAGTCCTCCTCTACCATGGAGAATGCCGAGTGGGGTGTGCTGCATGGGAACTTCTGGTGATCCGCTAGTTCAGCCTTGGACTCAAAGAGCTGGTCACAGTCCTCACAGCGGTATTGCCGTTCTTCTGTGAAAAGAATTCAGGTGTTATCAGAACTAGGTGATCAGGAAGTATCACCACACACTGGCAGTTCTTATCGAATTACGGAAGACATAATAGAAATTATTTGGTTGTCCTTTCCACCACTTCCATTTTAACATGGATTAGAAATAGTAAATGTAGGGACTTCCCTGGCGGTCCAGTGGTTAAGACTCCGCACTTCCACCTCAGGGGACACGGGTTTGATCCCTAGTCGGGGAACTAAGATCCCGAATACCGTGCAGTGTGGCAAAAAAAAAAAAAAGAAAAGAAAAAAAAAAATTAAATGTAAAGAAGCCAGGACAAAGCCTACAACAATAACAGAAGTGATTGCTGTGGCTCCCGTATAGCTTTCTTATCAGATAAAACTTTATGACGAAACCCTTCCAGGGTTTAATATTCACAGGATATCAAAAGTCATAATGACCACTTACTGAGCATCGTTATGTCCCCAACCCCGTACATGGATTATTGATATTCCTAAAACCTGACCGTGAGGAATTATATGTCAGATTTGCATCCCAATTTTTAGATGAGGGTAAGGATGCTCAGAGAAGTTCAGTAACCAGTCAGGGATCATAGAGCTAAATGGTTATGTCAGACTTTGAAAACACACCTCTGTTCCATACCCTTCTCACCGTGCCATGTTACCTGGACGGAACACGGGACAGAGTCCCTATCTGAGCCGTACTTAAACCTGGCTAATATCAATAAACTTGGAAATGCTTTAACATTTGTCATTACTTATAATGTGACACAGCATGATTTTAGCACTTTTCTAGGCTCATTTATGTTCCCTCAGGGCCACTGCTAATTGGCATGGCTTTATTAAATAGCCAGCATATCATGCATTTGCACTTTAAATCACTAAGATAAATAAATGGTAATAGTGGGGACCAGAGATAGCAAGGCTATGGAGTGTCAGGTAGTGACGCCATGGTTTCTATTCTTTTTATTGGAATAGCTTTCAGCCCACTCATGAGGCCATACTATGCACTGATCACACAGATATCATCACAGAAGTCCTGCAAACAGCTCACAATGCTGTAAGACACAAAGGACAGCAACACGATACATCATCCCTGTGTTACAGACCTGCAGCCAGGACCTATATCCAGTTATTCACTGACCGAATGCTTTTGAGGGAATATTTTAGCCACCTACTGAATGTGAGGCATTTTGCTAGGGACTGAATACATAAGAAACCCAAGGAGATACCCATGTGAACAACTAGTGTGATACATCTTATGACAGGTGCATGCACAGGCCTAAATTAGGAGCCCAGAGGAATATACCAAATCCATCTATCCTGAGGAAGAGAGGGTTCAGCAAAGATTTTGTAATGAGGAAGAATCAGCCAGGTGAAGCAGGATGAGGGAAGACATTTCAGGCGGTGGGAATACCACGGACCAATGACGAAGGCAAGAAAGAGCAGGGCAGGCTCGTGGAAAGGCGAAGCTATAGTAAAGTGTGACAGGTTTATAGGGTGCATGTAGGGGAGGAGTGGGCAATGAAGTTAGAGAGGGTAGCAGGTCACTAGGGGCTTTTTAGGTCCATGCGAAGAAGGGTACAGGAAAGCCACTGAAAGTTGGAATGCCCCATTGCAGCTTGAGAAGCCAAGCAGAGAGGTCAAACGGGTCGCTGCTTCTGTGATCCATATACGATACTGGTTCTGTTTAAACTAAACCAATAACAAAGGGGCCAGAAAAGTAAAGAAATTAGTATGTAGATTCAGTAGGGTTTGTCACCTTTGGACTTGGTTAAAGAAGAGGGAGCTATTTTAAAATAAATCACCTCAGCTGTAAGACAGGTTTCTCAATAACATAAACTGGGTAATGGAAACGTTTCCTACAGTTTGTGACACTATTCACATGTTTAAGATCTAAATTTAGGATCTCAGCCAGCAGTCTGAAAACAAACAACCTCCAGGCCTATGAAAAGGCATAGGCTTTAGAGACAGCAAGACCTCGGTTTGAATGCTACCACTTTCTAGCCATGTGGTCTTGGCCAATTTACTTAGCCTTATATGGCCTCATTTTCCTACCTGTATAATGGAAATAATTCCTTTCTTACAGGTTTGATCTACGTCTAAAAGACTAAATGAGACACTAAATGGAGAGCATAGAACATCTAGCATACAGTAGGTGTACAATGCATGTGTTTTATTTTCTCTTTTCTAAGAAACATTAAATCCTAGAAGTATGAAATACAAATCACCATGTAAACATTATAAACATTATATTTAACATGTCGGGTATATGTATGGATATGGGTATGACACATTGAAAATGAAAAGCAACCGATGGGTTCCAGAGTGTTGTAAAGGCAGGTAATTTATGAATGGTAGCCCTAAAAGAAAAATAGTCACCTCCATTTAGGCTTTTTAGAATAGTACAGTAACCATTTATATTAAAAAAGATAATTGTTTGAAAACCTTTTTAGAGCAAACATTCACTGATGAAAGATGCCTTGTACCAGAGACAGCCCAAATTATTATTATTTTTTATATCATCTGAACACTCCCTGCTGTCAAAGAGCCCTTTCCCACTGGGTTAGGCTCCCCATTCAGGCTCAAATTCTACCAGGCTAGTTAACAAGTCTGGGTTTCTGAGGCCATTGACTTGTCACAGTTTCTAAGAAGAAAACAAGTTCCAAAAGGCTCCTCAAAATACAACTGGTATAATCTACAAAGAGGCAGAATGCAGCTCAGCCAAAGGAGAAAAATGTTCAGGTAAAGAGCCAGCCAATAGTGGTAGCGTTCTTTGCAGGAGCTGCAGATGCAGAGGCTGAGGTTCTCCTGTTTGGAATGCCAGAGAGATGGGAAGTGGAGTCATCCTCACCTCTCACTGGTAACCCTTCCCGGTGGTCCTTCCAACTATAAAAACACTCTAGAGACACCACTAGATTATGCTAACTCAAATCACATTATATGAGGGGAGAGAAACAGGAAAAAGAAAGAAAACAGTCTTAAATGCTCATCCCAATGATACAAATCAATACAAATAAAATTTCCTTTCACTCTTACCTGAATATATATCACTAGTAATTATAATTCTTTTTTTTTAATTATAATTCTTTTTGATCCCCCCTTCTTTAATTTGGAATAGGTCTCTGACAAATACAAATTCCTCTGGCTCTAAAATTTCCTCATCTGTACTTTTCTCCCAATCCTCGTGCCTCCAGCCCTCTCCCATATGGTCACGCTGGCTAGGATTTTACTCAAGTAGAAATACTTTTCCCGGTAATAGAACATTAGACGGTAGAAACAACTGCTAGATATACAAAAGCCCAAGACCAAGCTCCCTGAAATGACTTTTGTACAGTGAAAGGACTCTCACTATAGTCTAAGGCATTGACAAAAGGTTGACCTATGTGATGTCTCAGTCCAAATAGCCAAAATTCCTCTGACCTCCATTTCAGAGAAGACCTCTGCCTCCTTTAGCTTCACCGTAATATTAGCCAGATGTCATAGCTACTCTATGAGAAGGAATTTCTTAAACCTGACATTGACTACCCAGGGAAACTAACAAGTACCAAGTGTGACGGACCCTTTGGCATGCTCCATCACAATCTCCAAATGAGGGTGGCGCGGATGGTGGCATGAGTGGTACTAACCGTGGATATCCGGTGCCATAGTGTCATGGGGATAGTCTTCACTCTTCATGAACAGCAGGAGCTCCTCTCCTGGTGCAATGTCTGCAACTACTCTATAAAATATCTTCAAGAGACAATGAAGGGGTTGGGGGAGAGAAAGAGAAGTGAATATTAAGAAAGGGCAAGATATACACTAAGATAACTGTACATTTTCCCGTACCTTAACAAAAATATTCCTTTTTATTTTCATCAAAAGAACTAGCTTTCCTGTTTTATACACTGAGAACTAGCCCTCTGATGACAAATGGAAAGCTGTGACTCTCATGCCAATTCATAAATCTTTTCCAGCTCCCACTTCACAAATCAAATTTTCTTAATGTGAGCCTTGCTGTGTCACATACACCCTGTGTAATGTTTAACAAAGAACAATCCCTTCTCTGAATTCCTTACTCTAGGGAGCCACACACATACTCAGAGAGTTGAATGTGTCTTGCGTTATCCAGCAGTGGCCTAGCGAAGACTGGCAGGGGCACAATTACTCCCCTCGAGCATGTTCTCAAAAGTAGCACCTTCTCAACAAGGAGCTTTGAAGGTAATAGGCTGGAGGGACACAACATAAAGAATCATGACAACAAGATCTGTGGAGAACATAGTCAAAGGAGAGCATTTGGTTTTTTAAAAACTGAATCCCTCTTTTACCAATCAAAAGTGCCACTCACGGGCTTCCCTGGTGGCGCAGTGGTTGAGAGTCCGCCTGCCGATGCAGGGGACACGGGTTCGTGCCCCAGTCCGGGAAGATCCCACATGCCGCAGAGTGGCTGGGCCCGTGAGCCATGGCCGCTGAGCATGCGCGTCCGGAGCCTGTGCTCCACAACGGGAGAGGCCACAACAGTGAGAGGCCCACGTAGTGCAGAAAAAAAGTGCCACTCACAGGTCCAGGACCTGCCATCATGACCCAGATACTGATCCCACTCTTTGAAAGCAGGCATTATGCCTTCAATTGATTCCTTTACCAGGGTTTGGGGGTGGTGCTTATTCCTCTTACTTTCTAGCAAAATGCTGATGAGAGGAAGGATTTAAGAAATCCATTAATAACTGACTAAAAAGCAGTGGGGCAAGTGTGGAAAAAACCCTGACCTATAATTTCCAAGAGCTGCCTACCTTTCCCCGACCAGCGTGGTTACCCTAGGTAGGTCATTGCCCAATCACCTTGTCTAGGATTCCGGGTTTCTTCATTTATAAAAGCATTTAATTCTGATTTGCAACATATACAAACATCGAATCATTATGTTGTACACCTGAAACTAATATAATGTTATATGTCAATTATATCTCAATATAAAAAGGATTTAATCATGAAAATATTTAAGGTGGCTTTTCTTTTTAACATATTATGTTCTTAGTTTTTAATTCTATTCTAGGATTATTTATTAAACAACGATTCCGTAACCAGATAGAGGTTATGAAAGAAAGAATAAAGTTATACAGTTAACTGGTGAAAATGAGAACAATTACATTCACACACACTCACACACACACACACACACACACACACAAATACCACCAAAAGCAACAATGACAACAATAAAACTAGGGATTCAATTCTGTTCAGTCTCGATGCAATGGGGAGAAAAACCACATAACACAAATTGGCACACCCTACTAAGAAATGGGAAGGATCTATTTTGAGAAGACATTGCTCTACCTGTGGTTTCTTACAGGACCACTTATTTCAAACTGAGAAAAGTTGAGTAATTTAACGTTTTATAAGATCAACAGAAATGTGCATAACTTTAATTATATTTATCTGTTTATCTCTTGAAAAGCAGGACATTAAACATAAGTACGTGCCTCTTCATTCCAGTAGGTGGCTCTAAACTCCAATTGTTTATTTTTCTTTAAAAAGACCAGAGCACAAAACTGTGCTAAATTCAAAAAAATAACTCAATGAGGAGTATTTTCTGCTTAGTTTCTTTCCTGTCAAAATAAAATCATTTTTTTCATGCAACAGTAACTTAACCACATGAAGTTGCTTTATAGAAAATAACACCAAACATAAAATGTTGCCCTAATATAATATAACCTAAGATTCTTTATCTCTATCCTTAGATAAAATCCAGACTATCTTAGGAAAATTACTCTTTGTTATGTGCTGATTGTATAAAAACCAGAGAATTTACAGTTTGTATCTTATTAACCCTAACGTTCACATCTTCCCTTCTCTGGAAGTACACTCAGAGGAATAATTCTGCTCAAAAAGTTACCAGATTAAAAAAAAAAAAAGTGTGCGTTTGCTTTTTCCCCCTAAACTTTCCAGTTAAATGCTTATTAGTGCCCTGTTTCATTCTAGAGTTCTATTTCCCCTTAGAAAACAATAGACTTCTCTCAACAGTTTGAATCACCTCTTCTTTTGGCATCTCTCGAAGGTTTAACTTATTAGCTTCCTTTCCAACAACATGTTGATATTTGAATTGTGACATATTAGAACTTTTCAGTGGCTTCTCGGAAACAGTGATGTTAAAGAGACAATATCCCGAAAGACCATAAAACAGTACAATTGTCGCTTTGGGGGAATGCTGCAGAGACACACATGCCAGATCACTGGAAGAAAGTATTACGATATCATTATTTTCTTTTGAATAATAGAGTCCACTATTAAACATGTCTCTTTTAATTCCATTTTAGATTTACTCAATCCAGTGTGAACAGCCCAAGAAACAAAAGAAAGTGATAGATACACTGTAACTATACATTAGAAAGATAATTCTCTTTGCCGGGACACAGATCACTACTGTAATTTCCCTTTAAGTGTCCAGATTGTCATGTGAAGAATACTGAGTGCATAAAAAATAAAAGACACGGAAGAGCATTGATGTTGGCTTTATTTACTGGAGGTAAAAGGTGACATTCCAGGCCACGAAAGGCAAGGCAAAGCAGAGTGGGTTTTAACTTCAGGGTGTTCTTTTCGATTTTAAGTGAATTTTTATGGTGCTCATGAAACTGAGGTTTGAAAAGAACTGGCAAGAGCCCGAAGTAATGAGGGCAGATTCTGGGCATGCTTCCTCATATCGCAGTAAGAATGTGCCTTGAAGCCCCATCTACCGCCCTTAGAAATCCAGTGCTTTTTTCAAGGTGTTGTTACCACTTGCCATTTCATGATATCTCAACTCTTTGGATTTTACAGAGACTTAAGCAAAATTATGTCTTTGCTCTTATAATTACAATGGTCCCAAAGTGTAATTTGAATGCTTGAATCCAGAGATGTCTACATACAAAGCTGGTTTATGTTCTAGCAATAACAATACACCAGCAGGCGTTTGAGAAGTGAGAGAAGTAGTTTAAATGAAAACATAATGACAATTTGTTGCCTCGAAACAATTATGTGGGGGAAAGATGGAATGTAATGATGGAGGAATCAAGCCTTTCAGAAAAAAAAGTTATCGCGTCTATGCTTTTATGTTAGAAAATGGGTCTTTCAGCAAATAAAAATATAATAAAGAACGGAAGTGATTTATGTAGCTTCTCCCGCAGGTTTGTCTATTAAGTATGCTTGACCATGATTATAAAAATGTAATCATAACATCTTTAAAATCAGTATATTCTCAAAATTTCGGCTATATATTGCAGTCCTATGAATTACATGTCATCTGAGTTATGTACCCGAAGCAGAGACATGACTAATATAACCTCTCTGGGTTTTGTGTTAGATAAAAATGGAAGGGAATCAATTCCTCTGTTAAATTCCATAAAAGAGTTAACAGGTCTCTTCCATCAGGAAGTTTTATGGAAAAAGTTATCTGGAACCAAAATAAAAATGTCCTGGATCTGGGATTTTGTGATGAATTCAACTCAAGTATTTGAAGAGGGGCTCAAAATCTCACTTAGAAAAAGTTGGAATGGATACAAAAGGGTTGTAGAGTTATTATTTTGCTGTGTGTCTCTCAGAATGCTCTGCTAGAAGGGAGAAGACAATCTCTCCCAATACAAGGTGAAAAATGAGAGGAATGGGGCCTTTTAGTATAAGAAAATAGGATTATATGAGAATTCCATTTTTTAAAAGTCATGATAAATATTTAAAAACTGTGTTAACTCCTTTAGAGTTTTCTATTTGGTAGCTAATACCAAATTCCAGAAACACAACATGTTATGAACATGACCTAACTCTCCATATATCGGAAACTTTTGAAAGTTGAGGTGGTCTTTTCATTTTATCATAGAAAAAATTTAATTTTTCCAATATCTTGCTGGACTCTTTTTAATTTTTCCAGAAAGCTTTATCTCTGTCCTTGTAAGTATGGATATTATATCTAAATCCCTGAATACTTTAATTTATAAGAATAAATATTATAGTAAATGGTTTAATAGATCTTTCTATATTCTTTTATTTTAAAATTTGCCAAAATATCACGCTAGTGAAATTTCTTAATATTTTTTAAAAAATTCTAAAGCACTCAGATATTTGAAGATAAAACTAGAAATCCCTCAAATTGTTCACTTTTACTACTGGTGAAATTCACAGTTTAAGGCATGAGTATATATTATGCATGTATATAGGAATTACTCTAAAAAATAATTATTATTCTTAATTTATTTTAATCAAACCTTGAAATGGTTCCAAATGTCAAAAGGATATCTGTTCAGTTAATATTCATAAGGCTAAGCTAAAGGTAAAAGGCAGTGGTGATGTGGATTTGACTTAGCAAATTTTAGACTGCCAAAATGTATATTTTCATACAACGTTATATGTAAGTATACATGTGCTTGGATATATTATATATTTTATATGTGATTTATAAATGTGGCAAAGTATACATTTTAGGGACATTTTAAAATCTGTACAAGATATTAGTAATCTCATATTTTACATATTAATATAAATTAATATTTAATGGCATGATTAATTCTATTATATATCATGTAAGTTATATACAATTATATATTTTATAAATTGCATATTATATGTAATATATGTTATAGATAACTATTTATTATAGACAGTTGGAACCGAAATTAATCACACTTTATTAAATATTCATTTTCTTTTGTCATTTAAGCCCAAGAGGACAGCCACTAAAGAGAGTGTGGACAGTTATAAGCATTCTGATAGCAAAGGTAATAGGCTATAAAAGACTTTCAGATTAATTCTGTTTTGTACTGTCACAGCCTGTGTTCAACCGATTCCTCCATCAAATTGATGATGCTACCATTTGTATTTATAGATGGCAATAATGTGGATTCTTGTTTATTATCCTATAAAGTAGAAAAATCTAGAATCTGTCAGACCAGACTTGCTGTCTAGTTTGCTATGCTTGGATCGATTCAAAGTATTATGCTTGTATTACTGAGACAGAAGAAAAATTCAGTGCACAGAGGGAAAACAAGAAAGAAAGAAAACATCATTTACTTTTAAAAAGATGAATAAGGACTCATTGTTATGAATTCCCATTTATTTTTCCTGGTCAAGCACTGGAAGTTTTATTTATGCTTAATAGACTGCATTTGGCATGTCTGAAAATGGCAGAAGTGTGAATTATGAGTGACCTTCAACCTATTCAGGAAGTTGTAATAATTGAAATAATAGAGAAATGTACTCCCTGCAAAACCTGTACCGAGAGACAACTTTTTCAGACTATTGCCGTCTTTTCACTTTGAAGTAGACAGTTGATTTCTTCCTTCCCACCTCCCAACAATCGGCCTGAATGCTTTATTTTCTATAGCTTCATTCAATTTACCAGTCCGAAGGCTAGGAAAAGCTGAATGGAACTTTAATGTTTAGAGTGTGGATAGAAGGGGAGATAAGTGACCATTTGCATGTCTGAACAAAGTCAATATTTGATATGAACACATCTGTCAGTCTTGGTGCTGCAGAGGTAACATCAAGTCCACAGAGACAACGTGTGCATATGTGCTGGCTTTAGGAAACTTGCTCTGGACCCCTGATCTTTCCATAGCAACATGGGAAACCCCTACTCAGGAGGGCAAGAGTGACAAGTTTTTAACCTCTGAAAGAAGGGCCCTATTACACATTCTAATCCTGATTAGTAAGAGATAACTAAAAGTGTCTTCAGCAGGCAGAGAATGATGACAGAATGTAAAGATATTTGTCCAACAGAATGTAAGCATTATCGTGGCCAAGCTTCGCTAAAGCAAACCATCCTTAGTTTCCTTAGTTCCTCCAAAGACATAGTATCCCGAATTTGTCTTTAAGGTAACAGTCTAAAGACTATAAAGTATCAACTGAGAAATGTCAGGTACTGTCTTGCTGTATCTGCTTCCAAAACAAAATTATATGTATCCACTGGCTATTTTCAGAACAAAACTACTAATGAAGGAGAAGTTCTGCCCCACACATTTTTATCTCTTCATTAAGAACATGAAGAGAAAGCCAAGTGTAATTTATTGGATGAAACAAAACAGAAAGGATTGACTGTTGACTCTAGTTTGCAAGAACAGGGCAAGTGATAAAGATACACATTATTATACCTGGAGTCTACAGGGTACCCAGCCTGGAAGCCTTGCAAGTTGTCCTGTTAATTAACCTCTAAGGATCTCTCTACAGACCCCACAAGAAATATTCATTAGACACCTGTCTTTAATGTGGCCATTTTGTCTGACTATATGAAAACTGATCATTCTGAACAGTTTCAGAATGCTTGGAAAGTCAGGAAGCTAAAGATCCTCTTTGGGTTTTTTACTAGACTGGAGGTGTTTCTTGTGTTCTTGACCAACATGTTTTCCTCCTTGACGACTGGCTTGTAATGAATTCTGACAACTATCTTTTTGGTACCATTCCAGAAATAGCTGGAGTCTGGTATGGTTGTGATGCTTTTAGATCTTCCTGAATGAAAAGTGTTGTGTACATGCAAATATTAATTACTTAGAATGTGCAGATCATCTTTTTTCAATTTACGTGGTTTGTGCGTCTTGGTAAAAATTCCTAGTCTGTGTAGTGCGATGGCAGGGTTGTGTGCTGGGCATAATTACATGAGGGAAACTTTTCTGTGGGGAGGGGATGCTATTTGTTTTATCATGTAAATATCAAATGACAGACTATGTCTGAGACAGTTTCATCTTCGGGTGAAGGAAGTAACTTATCAGCCAGACAGCATCCCCCCAAAGTCAGCTTAGGCACCGTTCACAAAGCCAGTCTCTGGGTATTGCCAGCTGGCATTCATCTTAAAACAGCAGAGCATAACTTTGGTATAAAAGTGGAACTTGACTTAAAAGCAAAGCAAAGAAAATGGCCAAAGCCAATAATAATTTTAACATCAAAAGAGGTCATAGAAAATGTGGACAGAAATCCTTGTAAAGGAAGAGCAAATTAACAAATTACCTGACAGTTGACGCAAACACGTTGAAAAAGTAGAGAGAGGCTAAGATACTACATTTTGCTTTTTTGCACAAATTGCATTAATTGAATGATGTAGGCATACATTTTTTTTTCAGTAAAAAGCCAAAGAAAATAACTTGATAACTGAGTCCATAATAAGCCTGCAATAATAATACTGTTATAGTGTCACAGCAGCCTGATAGCACCGCTGACGTGGACCCAGGGAGAGGGAAAGTGGGTGTGCCAGTTCAGCCATGATGGTCCTGGAAGCAGTTAAAACTTTATAAGGTAAAGCACAAACGAGAACAATGCCTGATCCAACTGAAAACACTGTAGAATCTTGCTGCTGTTCCTCAACGACAAGGGAGCTGGCAGAATCCTCTAAGTGAATTCTGACCTTGTATTCTCTGAAGGGCACTCCTTCTTCTAGATCTTATTTCTTCAAAATATACATCGGGCATTAGATAATCTCTTATCAACACATTTTGTTTTCTTCAGAGGGAACAGCAGACTTCTCTTAGTCTACTTACTAAATACCAGCTGTCAAGGGCCTGTTTAAAAATGAAAGGACTTATCACCTTGTGTAAATGACAAGATTAATAATGTCTTGGGTTTCTGAGAACTTTATTCCACTTGTAGACCATGTTAGGGCAGGCCAAGAGCTTGAATGAAATTGCGTTCCTTTCTGTGATGCACACCTATAAAATGTTACCCCAAATCACATGCCCAGATCTTTCTCATTACCATGAGTGGAAAGGTAGGTCTTGTGTAAGTCGAAAAAGTTCACTTACACGAATTGGGCTATAGTGACCTGTCTGATTACAACGAAAATGGTTTCACCATGAAGAAGTATTAGAGAAAAACTTGTGTCCAGAGAACTATTTCGTAAGTACACTAAACTTGTGAACATTTCCTAGATAAGAACTGGCCTGATGTGAGGTACCTAGGGGTCTGTGGGTCCACTTGCCTTTGATCTAGGTGAAGGGTATAGCAATGTGGAGGTCTGAGGAAACTCATCAAAGGATGGAGGGAAAGGTGGGAGCAGGGTGAGAGCAAATCTAATGTAACATGCTCCCTCCACCCATCAAAATGGGTGTAAAAGTAAGATATCTACAAGACAACGAAGAGAAGGACATCAAAATATCCAGATTTAAAAACAAACACTCAGTAAATCATCTAGGTGTCTGGCCCACTTGACGTTAAACACATGGGTGCTTCCAGATGTAATGAAATCTCTGGATAGTTAATAAACCATTTTCATGCTTCCTCTACATATTCGGTCCTCTTGAGGACCTGTTCTGGAAAGAACTTTCATTATCCAATTCTCTGCTTTTCCTTCTGCTCTGATCTACCTCCCAGTGCCAGTTCTGGATCCTCAACCAGGCATAATTCAGACCATTAAAATGTAAAGATATTGACGCATTGTCTGTCTCAGTAAAAATGTCCAGCTAAAGCTTGTGCCGCAGCAGTATAGCTATGTAACACTGTACAAAAACTTTAAGGAATAAGGGGAAACATAATTAGGACTTCAAGGATAAAGAGCCTTGGGTGTTTTTAGTGGATCTACTATTTTATGACTGGAGTGTGACTTAATTTACTAGTGTCTTTGGCGTGGCCTTCTTTTACAAAGATAAATTACCGTAGTTAATACAATATTTTCGGGGGGGATAAGGATATCAGTCAGAAGCTGCAGCTACTTAGAAATTATGGTTTAGCAAGTATGCCAGTGTTTTCAGAATTTCTATCTCCAAAAACATCACTGCAATAATTCTGAAAACATGCAATGAAAAAGACATCTAAAAACAATAAACTCGAGTCTTCTAGGCAGCACTGTCAAGAAAAAAGGTGCCACAAAGCTCACTCTGGCCTGAAAAAAAGAAATCTGCAATAAAATAACTTGCAGAATCTATTGGAAGATTTAAACTCTGAAAAATCCCCTCAGATAAAATGCTTGTAGAGAGGTATTAGGAAAATGTTCATTGAATAGCCTTTGCCTTTAGGATACAAAACAGATTGCACACTTTATCAGCTTTACCTGAAAATCTAAACCTAGGCTGTTTCTAAGTACCTCATCACCCCAAACAAATCAAATACAAGTTTTACCCAAGACAACGTGTTTTGACTGTCCCACTATGATCAAACTGTATTATCATGTTTAGCAGACACATTAATTCTCTTTTGTAGAACTCCTTCACGTCATTATAAAACGGATCCAAATTGACTAAACTTGATCTTGAATATTAGAATTTTAAAAAATACATATCTTTGCAAAAGTAAACTATAATTTATACCCTCCTTTTTGTTTTAGGTCATCTTTTCCCTTCTTTGTTGGATGCCCTAATTATTACAATGACTAGCTTGCAGTTGAAAGATTCCCCTGAAATTCTTCATTTTTAAAGCCCAGGACTTCTTTAAAATTCATTTTATAAACTTGAGCTCTATCTAAGAATCAGAGCAAAGAGGAACACTTTTTACAGTTTTTTGTCGCGTGCTTAATTTGCTTTTGTGTGTGCAGGTGAGTTGATGTTGTTAATGTTTAATAATTACTCCTGATCCAGGGTGTCTCTTTATATCTGGATATTAAATAATATGTCACACAGTGGGAGCGTTCATTATGAGATGAGTTGTGCTTATTCACCATTTGGCAGCTCCTATATTCCTCACAGAAAACGGAGTGAAAAAATAGACCTAGAGAATCTCTTTAGTCAGCTCTTTTATCATTGTACCTAGTCCAACATTCACATTTCAAAGCTGCCTGGAATTGCTAGTCTTAATTGGCTTTTAGAAAAGATGCATACATGCTTATAGATGAGTGTGTTTACAATATATGCATACACGATTTTGATGTCTGCTCTCGTTTGTCTTGTCCACTGGGTTGAGTGTGATTGTATGCATATCTGTCTATCACACAAATCTGACTTTTACCTCTGACTTTCCTCTCATCGTTTATGGGTGAACTTACTTGACCATATAATGTCAATTTCACAACTATGTTATTTGATATGTACTCTCTTACCATCTTTGAGTTCTGCCAGCATAATACATAAGTTTAAAATGAGAACTTACAGAAATAATAGTGTATGTCTAATATTGGCCTTTTATGGTTTTCCTGATTAACTATTTTCCCTGATTCTTCAGTTAAAGTATGTAAACATGCTCTTCATTAAGATACAAAACCATCATATTTTCTTTCGAAAGCAATGCATTTTACAATGTGTACCTCAAAAGTAACCATGTGAAAATGATAAATGCCTACTCTAATAAGCAATCTAATTCACACTTAAGAACATCAAAATAGTTTCCTTTTTTAATGAGATCACAATTCCCAAGGACAAGAGTATATTTATTAAAAAATATGAGACCCATAACTATTAAATGAAAAAATGTATTGGCCACAAGTCTCATTCTTCAACCATCTTTTCACTGATCCTACAACAGTTTTATCTGTCTAAGGAAATAGCTCCTGTTGTCAGTAAATATGGATAGCAAATAATTGTTATGATATAATTACATTATTTCATCTTACAGCTGCCTTTTGAGGTCTTCCAGTTCCTTTTTTAGGAAGCATCACACGCACAATTCCCTCATTTACAACACCTATGTAATTCCCACACCTACATATAGTCAGTGCTCAGAAATGTTTGTTGTTGATGGTGACAGTAACTCATATGACGGACTTGGGGTATTTTCTGCTTACGATCAATAGCTAATTTAATAATGTTTTCCTTTGTCAATAATGTCTCTTGTTTTCTTACAACAAAGGGAAAAAACAGTTGATTGGTTTATTATTTTTGATATATGTTGAAGATTTTAAAATGATTCCCATTTAAACCTAATTTTATAATTTACTACCTCTTATACAGTTTAGTCAGTAAAAATTATCTAGTAGCTGGTAAAATGCCAAAGAATAATCTCATAACAATGATTGGAACAGAGTCTTAGACCATATGACGCTAGCATTACTTACCAACTTTCAAATGGAAACATCTAATTTAAACTTTTCTTTTTCTTGGTGGTGATTTTCATAGTAGATTTGCCAAGCAACCATTTTAATATGGTCTTTGAAACATATCTGATTTACACAACCATCGGTTTAAAAGAAATAAATGATGATAATATAACTATATTCTAACTCAATGATGTTTATAAAACAAAAATTAGCAGGTTGAAGTTCTTGTTGTTTTAAGTATTGTCATACTAAGTTACAAGATTCATAACCTCACTTTATTGGGTGCAAAATATGTTTCTTGATATTTTCATGATCTTGTTTCATAGTTATTGTTATTAAAGTTAACCTCACTGCATGAGCCTCCATAAAGCAATTTCCAGCAGTGATACTTTTAAACATTTCACATAAACAACAAAAAAAACTGTTATTTGATTAATCTAAAAGGGTTTCTCGTTTATAATTAGGCAAATCAAATGCATAATCAGACAAGTTCACACGTAGATCATACATATACCACTACCTATTATTTAAAATAAAATCTATATAATATTTCAAGTGTATCACTTCCAATTTCTGCAGAAATTCAATGTCCTTGATTAGTTCAGTACTTTCTATGAATGTCTCCTTATTACGATAGCAAAGGAAAAAAAAGGTAAAGAACAGCTACTAATAAGTAGTATTCAGGTTTTAAATCATTCAGTCATTCCCAGAAAACTAGAGCATTGATGAAGTTTACTAGCACAAAATGAAAAAACTACCCAAAAAAGAAGTACTGAAAATGACTTTATACTGCATCTTATATTTGGGCATTACCTTTCACCATATCGACAAACAGGCCACAAGGGTCTACTGAAGCTCACTGTTATTTTTATTCTTCAGGCTTCACTGATACTTTAGTGCTCTCCAAGAAAGACAAGAAAATCTTTACAACATACCTGATCATTTATCTGGCATGCAACGAGGTTGTGCTGATCATAACAGCCAGCGAACCTGATGTACTTGAGCCAGCTTCCTACATCTGGTTGACTAGCATCTATGCAGAACTTCACATTGCAAAACTCATCTAAGATCTAGAAGGAAGAAGACGAGAACAATCAATTTCCATTATCAGTTCATTCATTAGAATGGTTAATTGCTTGAAAATATTTTATTCAAATGTATGTTTCCTCCTTTGAATCCTTAAGAGAAAAAAAGTCAGACAGCATGCATATTAATAAAGAAGGAATAATAATAAGTTATCTTAGAAGTGGCAATGTACTGCCTTTAAAGGAACAAAGCAATTGTAAATTATTACAAAAAATGATTAGTTGGTTTTAAAAATGCTCGATTCCTTGTTATGAATGAATGAGTGCTATTGCCTTAATTTTATCCCATGTGATTTTTATGAAAAATAATATTGAACAGCATATATTAACATAATATTTCTAAACTATACAAGTCAATATTTTAGGTTCAGATAATCTTCCCTCGTAAGTGTATACTTTCACATTTTTTGCACTTTAAATTAGTGCAGTTTAAAAACTTTAATCCAAATATTGTCAAATTCCTTTTCAGTTTGCATTGCACTACCGTGAAACAAATCACACCCGTAATTGAAGAAGATAATAAGATTTGTCTCACTGATGCTTCCCACCAAACTAAAGAAAAACAAATGAAAATAAATAGTTGGTAAACACTTGTGCAAAATATGTCAACCTAAAGTTTTAGGTAACACATGCCAATGCACATTTCAATTTTATGTTTCATAAGTAAAATACCAAAACTGGCTTGTGAACAAGTAAAAAATATGTAAGAATATTGACATAAATTGCCATCATTATATACGGTTGTGTATGTTAGTGTTGTTATTTTTCATGAGATTTTATGTTTGGCCTATGCTAAATATTAATCACTACTCAGGATACCTATCAAACAAAAATTAAGATGGGAAGTGTCCATTTTTAAGGTCTTGTCTACCGAAAGGAGGCTATTCGGATTCAATAGTAGCAATAATGTTTTATACATCAATATTAAAAGCTGCATAGTTGTTCACCTGATGGTAAATAACTAGAAAGTCTGGTAATGTTAATGTCAATCAGTTAGCGCAAACCTGAGGAAGTTTCCTATCGAAGACTAAACAATATAGTCTAGAACATTAATTGATGAATTAAATAACCCCCTCCCCGCCCCCCCCCCCAGAACTCTGCTGTATCTATACCTATAAAAGTTAAAACTAAACACTCGGGTGCATAGACCAAAAGCAATTTTGCACAGAATTCAGGTAATCACCCAGTTGCAGATCCAAGTCATTAACTCACCACAAACTTCAAGAAGAAGCCCAGGACTCTGAGGGCTCCAGTCAAGAGGCATTATGCATAAGCCTTTGGCCATGAGGCAATTAAAGGGCAATAAGTAGTCCCACAATTTTAAAAAGAAAAATTGAAACATAAGATAGGAATAATAATTGACACACACCACACACACACACACACACACACACACATACACAGTCAAGTCTTTTTCAAGGAGGCCTCTTCGCACCACCACCAACAAAAAGTCTATGTTAAATACCCTCTCTAGTGAGAAAAACAGATTTTAACAATTTCTCATTTATAAAATTACAAACTTTAAGTTGTTTTCTTCAACTTTCAATGCTGAGCAGCTTAAATGGCAACTTGAGATTACCCCCCTCCTCACATGTCTGGAAACATAAATAACATCTGCAATACACACTTTAAAACAGTAAAAGGTTGGGATTGTTGTTTTATTTTTTAGTTTGTCTGATTTCTGGTTGATATTTGCTGTTTGTTTTCTTGACTAGCCCCCCTCCCCCCCAAAAAAGGTAGTTCTACTAACACACTAGAGAAATATTTAATGAAGGAAACAGGGTGAAGACAGTGAAATGCAACACCAATTCCATTTCATATTTGCAGAAAGACATGGGAAACTTATTAATTTCAAAGTCAAAAATCATTTATCCCCTTAGCTTTCTAGCATTCCCTTTTTGCGAGGGTTAAGTACTGCATATGCACATAAAAATTCTAGGTGTAAGTTTACTCCGTGTTAACATTATTGCCATTGCCACTGTCAACAGTGAAATTAATTTAAAAACAGGTTCATTTCCAAAGAATGTCTTTTTACATACATGTAATATGATTATTCAAATATTTCACCAAAGTATTAACTTTCTTACTCTCCGTATTCTTGCCCCAAGACAAAAGCTTAACTTTCTCCAGAAACCTTTCCCCCCTGGGTGAATTATTCGCTTCTGATTTGCTAACACAACTGCATTTGTCTCCCAAATGTCTTAATCGTCTCGGAAATCTCGAATAAAATAAAGTAACAACACATCTTCTGTCATTTCATCGAACACACTCCTGTGTTTTTAAAAACTGTCAAGTTCCAAAGATAGTTTAAAAAAAAAAATTCCCTTTAGGTGGACTTTAGAGAAAGGCCCTTTCAAAAATCCAACAGCGAAAGGAAAAAAAAAAAAAAAATCCCCACAATCTAGCCAAAGGGTCCGAATGTGACTTTCTCGCGAAGCAACACACGATGTTGGACAGCAAAGCTGTTACTTGGCAAGGTGGAACTCGGCCGAAAGCGGCTCCAAAGTCGCGTGGCCGGTGCCAGGAATTCAGATTTTGGCAACCCCACCTTCTCAGTCCCTGATACCGACGGACAGACACACGGAGGGAGGGGAAGGAGGAGAAGAGCGCGAGGAAAGGAGGCCGACAGCCGGGAGAGAGACCCACCGAAGGCCGGACGACCCACCCCGGAGACGCGTCCAGACCACACCGTTGCACAGGAGGAACAAGGAAATCGCCAGTCCCGGCAACGTAGATAAGCACAGGGCTCCGCGAGACTGCGGGCAAGTAGGAAAAGAAGGCTGGGGGGCGGGGGGCGCCCCGGAGAAGGGGTGCCAAGGCAGGAAACTGTCCCAAGTAACAAACTGCACATCGCCAGGACTTCTTTTTTTAAAGTGAGTTCTCTTACCTTAAGATTTCTATGGCCTCAACTCAGCAATAAAAGGCAATCACAGAAGAATTAAAACAAACAAAATAAAATAATCAGCCGCCCCCAGGTTTCCTGCACGAAAATCCTTTCATACGATCCCGAGCCACATTTCGAGATGTTTTTTAAAAAAAAAAAGCCTCGCGTCTCGATTTCCGAATGGTCTCTGATAACTTTGTCCGTCTCTAGGATCTGCTCGCCAGGACCACGCGTTTCAGATTTATTGTCCGCCAACAGTGTATTTTTAAGACCAGAAATGAAGTCTCCTCTCGTCTGGGTGACCCGAGTTTGGTGTGTTTTGGCTTTTTTCCCCCTTCCTAAATGAGTTCCGAGCTATTCCTTCTGGTTCACATCACCTCCCTCTTTTCTCACTTTCTCTTGCTCTTATCAGCCCGATGTGTAATGAAAGTTATCTGAAACCCACTAAAACTTCTTCCACTTCTCTCTCCCAGTTCCAAGGTGGTGGTGGTGGTGCGGGGGGGGAGATACAAGCAGGAGGAGGAGAGTTTGAAAAGGTGGGGGGCCTGGGGAGGCGAGGGGAGCTCTAGCCCCCTTTCTGATCCTCCGCTGCGCCTTCCCCGGTCCTAGACCCTCACGGGATCGTCCCCTTTCGCAACTCGTAGCTCAGCCGCTGGGTTTCTATTTCATGAACTGTCTCTTTAAAGAGGATCTGCTCGGCCATCCAGAAAGAACCCGGGGCGAGGGAGAAAGGGAGCTATCTCCCGCCGCCCAGAGTGATCGGAAGCCAGACAGGCTCCTCTTTCAGTAAATTTTTAAAGTGACAGCAGCCTCCTCTGGCGAGAGAGGTCACAAAAAGGTCGCCAAGACTCAGTCCTATAGGGACAGACTGATTACGGATGCACCATCCCCCTTAAACATGTAGATTTCTCTGGGTAAACAACCAATGGGGAGATCTCGCCAGGCAGGATTTCTTTCCCCAGGGAAATATCCTCTGTTTCGGTGTCCTGAAAGCACAAGTGTGTGTGTGTGTGTGTGTGTGTGTGTGTGTGTGTGTGTGTTGGGGGATGGGAGTAATGGGGTGGAGAAGGGCTTTCGGGGTGTGAGGGTGTGTGCACGAGGCTGGGGGTGAGGCGCTGGAGGGGGCGAGGAGGAGGTTTAGGGTGAAGAGACACTGGCTCACGCTAACCATAATTACTTTAGAAATGCTCCGAAAACAGTAGCCTAAAAAGTTGAAAAGGACATTTCCAGTTTTCTGTTAAGTATTTATTATTAGTATTGAAATTCGTACTTTGATTTTTCCCTCCATTATCATAGTTAGGTCAGCAGAAGAGCATGCTACTTTTTAAATCATATTTTTCTTAGAAGAAGGAATTTAAAAATCTGAAACATTATTTGCATATAACCTGCCCAAATAGCGTATTAGGGGCTTAGAGAGGTAGACGATTGTCTGGTGAGTTTTTGCTATATTCTCTGATACATTAACTAAAACATCATGTATGCCCCAAAGTGGAATTGATAACTCAGATTATTTTTTAACTTTTAACATCATTAAGTGTTGTTTTGGGGGAATCAGTACTATATGGTGATTAATAATTTTCTAATATATATGGTCAGCTTTTATCAACATATTCCAGAAACAACATTGGAATAAAGAATATAGGGAATGCGTGGCAAAATAAAAGTGTCTACGGATTTACTCCAGCCAAGCTTGGAAATTTTAGTAAAATTCATCGGTTAAATGGAAATAAACGCTTTTTATCACAAAACTCCATTCATAAAAACAAATGGACAAAATCCAACTTCCAGCTCAACAATGGAAAGTTAAGCAAAGTAAGCGAATCAAGGGACACTTGAGGGGGAGGGGTGAAGAGAGACGGGATGGAAAGCGCGTCTATGTTAAACTTCATCTGCAAACGGAGACGGTACAAGTCCCTTTTTGTTTTCTCCAAGTGCAAATAGACGTGTAAATCTAGTAGATCTGTATTTCCCCAAAATGCTGATTTAAAAACAAAAATAGTAACAAAAGGGAGGGATGGGGGGGAAGAAAATGACAAGAGGTGGTGACTAATTCGTTTTGGTGGCCTGTTATCTGTGACATTGAACTGTTATTTCAGATAATGGCCATTGTTTGCGGGAAAATCGCACAGCAATGGTAGGTAGGACAGGAAAAATCCTTTGTAAATAACCTAAAACCCGGTCAGATATTCCCATAGAGTTCGGCGCTTGAGAACCTTTAACAGCTCCGGACTTGCTGCTGCCATTGATTTCCTGCCCTTCCTCAACTTGCCCATTGTAGGAGCTCCCCCGACCCTTTTTTTTTTTTTTTTTTAATTTAGCCATAAATTAGACCGGCTCGAGCTATGAGCTGTTCTATTTTCTTCCTGTCAGGATGAGGGATTTGTTTTATGATGCATTGTGTGTTAAATACAAGTAATCTGGGGAACCGATTGCTCCAGACAGTGCGGCCTGATCAGGGGGTCTGAGAGCTCAACGCCCCAATTCCCCGCCCTAGTCTCTGGCCCCCACCTCCTTGCCCTTTACAAAGCTGCTCTGAAAAGGAGGAAACGTCGGTGGATAAACAAAAATTCGTATGGAATCAGTGGCAGGTCCTGGCTAAATTAGGAATCGTGGAAAGGGCCTCGGAGTTTTTTCCCTTATATTGGGTTCGGGTGGGGGAGGCGGGGCGACTTTCAAGGTCTGGGCACTTGCAGGTGCGTCAGGAGGCCGGTAGATGGCGTTGCGCCCCGAATTAAGTAGCGGCGCTGGCGGCTCCAGCCACCCAGGTGAACCCGCTGCCGCCCGCCGGGTGCCGGCAGCCGAGCTCTGCCCTCCGCCTCCCGCGCCATCCTGCGCCTTCCGGAGCCTCAAGACCGGATGGGTGCACCCTGCAGTCCAGACCCGCAGACACGGACCTGAGCTAAGGCTATTGCTACGCATGAAATTCTCTTCCTCAGATAGAGCCAAAAGAGTTAACACTTTCTTTCTAAGTCCTCGGAAGATTGATCTAGAGAGATAGGGGATTATTTAGGCTTATCATTATTATTTTATTAATGTCATCATCCTCCGTCTGGTTCTCCACTGAATAACTTGTGAGAAAGACTAAAGGACCTCGGCAAACATCAGATCTCAGTATTTCTTCTCTCTCTCTCTCCTCTCCCTCTCGTTCCCCCACCCCCGCCCCCTCCCCTCTTTGACTCTACTGTGATAACTTCACGGACCTCGCTTTTTCCTGACGACGCAACTTGAAGTTTAAAAATGGGGTCCTGTAATCCCAGAGTAGCTAGAAGGGCCTTGATTCTCATGAAAGGAGCCTCTGGCTATTTCAATAATAACCCTTTAGGACAAGACCCTAACCTGCCTCCCCTGATCAAAAGTGACACGAAAGAGGAGCCGGAGGGCTGGAGGAAAAGGTTTTTGCAGTGGGGGGCTTGCTTTGCTCCCCGGTTAACTGGCTCAACATCAGGAGGTTTCTAAAACAATAAACAAATACAAGGAGACAAATACCACCACCAATTCCCTTTATTCCTTGGGATTTCTGGTGAAATCTGTTTACAGTAGTTCCCAGTTACAAATTAGTCTGCAAAAGCTGCTGTCTGCTCAGCAGTAATCAGTAACATGCGTGTTCTGCAGTGTTTAGCGCTGCCCTTGAAATGGGCTATTAAAAATAATGGTTTTACTATAATCTCAAACCAGCTTTAATTTGCAAACATGTATCAGCACAGATGATCTAAGTATTAAGGGAACGGAATAGGAGAACGTACAACAACAAATGTACAGTTTAAAAGCAGAACATAGAGTGATTTGGTGGCAATGTTTTTTAAAAAGAATCATACTTTAAAAACATTTTTCCAGAAGGAATGATTGTTTTTTCTGCCCTGTTCTGTTAATTGTTGTTTACCAGGAAAAAGGCATTGGAAAATATGAGGTTTGAGTGTGACTTGATAGATTTTCTGGGAGCTGTAAAGATCCCCCTTTGGCTGATGGCAGGGCTGGGGTGGGAGAGGTTAATGTGTTTTCTTCCTGGTCTGAAAAGGGCATAAACCCTCCTCAGGCCCCTTCCTTCCTCCCCCATCTGCGTGGATTGCAGAATCTTTAAAGGGCTCAAAGATTTCCAATAAGGCCACTGGCTCTGCCTTCATTGTGTAACTGTTTATTTAAAATAAGTCAATATATTAGTTAAAGCAGTAAGAAGTTAGTACTCCAGTATTCAAGTGATTCCCACAAGACTGTAAGCTGATGCCTCTTTTAAGCCTTAAACTTCATGGTTGTCCCAGAAGTAAAAGTTCTGCTAATGGAGACCCTATGGGCATGGTACATTCCAGCACATCATTAAAGGAAAGAAAAGCAGTCCAGCCAAAGCCAGATGAAATGACTGCACTGTCCACTTTTAATAGGCTTCCTGTGGACAAACAACCCTGTAACACTCTACAGAGGACAATATTTAAAAACAAGACAACTTGCTGGCAGTTTTCAATACCATAAAGTTAATAAAGTATGTTCCCATTCACCCTGACATTATGTTTTTAGTTTATAGAGGAAGGCACTTTATAACCTCAGCCTAAGTAGAGTTCCCTTAATTCTGTAGATTTGGGTTTCTTGAGGACGCTAAATATACACTGAGCTCCAAGCCTGACATTTTTGTTTTAACACTGTTTTGTTTTGGGGTTTTTTTTGGGTTTTTGGTGGGGTTTTTAAAATTTGTTTGTTTGTTTTGTTTTTTGTAGCTTTTCAAGAACATACAAGTGCATTTTTACATTGCTCAAGTTCAGTTTCATTCATAGAGATCCTGTTAAATCCTGTTGCCTACAGCTCACGTCAAGAAGCATGAAATAATCTGAGAAATTGACATTTGGCTGAATAACTGCTTGCTAATTAAATTAGCTTCATGTATGGATATTGATGTGTGTTTAAAAAGAAAATCAATGCTTCCTTTTCCACATCAGAATCGGATTTTGTAAAATCTTCCCTAACTTAACTGATACAAAGCTAAGAAAAAAATATAAGTACATCTTTAGGACTCAAGAGATTTCCCACTGATTCGCATACAAATATTTCTCCCAATACAGAAACTCCAATTTGTCTCTCCTCTTTCCTTCCCTCCAAATTCCTGACCACCTACAATTCCTTCTGTCAAATCTTTTTACTTAATAGGTAAGGCTTGTAATGAAGAATCACATTTAGGCAAGATAAACTAGATTGGGAAGCCACGGAATCAAAGGTAATATTTTGTTTAATTTTAATTTATATGTTTTAGTCAGGGGAGTATTCCACAAGCTTGGCTCCCTAAACTTAAAGATGAATCCTGTCATGTTGGGTAGGTAGACCTAGCAAAAAAAACGGTCGCGCACAATAAGAGTTTACAAATAAAAAGTGCTCTGGGTGTCCGGTCACCAACATACATTATTACCACTGCTCAGGAGAGATATTTCTGGTCTCTTTTGATGGACTTTGTCTTTTTTTTTTTTTTTAACTCTATGGGGGTAGGGGAAATGTTAAAAAAAAAAAAAAGAAAGAAAGAAAGAAAGAAAGAAAGAAAAGAGGAAATTAAAGGTAAAAAAAAATGTAAATAAAAAATTTCCCTTGGTCTGGAAATGGGCCCGACTGAAAGCATGTTAATCTCCACCTCAGTAATTTGGTTCTCCAGGAGAAGACAGAAGCCCTGCTGCTGTGCCCTGCACTTCATAAATCACATCTTTATGTGGACAAGGTCAGGGCACCTAACAGCTCAGACATGGGCCTTCGCAGTGGCTCGAGGATTCAGGCATGTTTACTCTCCCGCCTGGCTCTCCGAGGAGTAGTCCAGCACGCTTCTAATTACTTTTGATTATTTTCATTTGCTGGGGTCAGTCTGGCTTGCCAGGACTGCTGGAGGGTTGATTTCCTACAAATCTTGATGTCTTTGTAGGACAGCCTTGTGTGCGTTCGGAATTAGCACCCCGTTATTGTCCCTCCAGCATGGGATCCCTCCTAACAGATACTGTGATAGAAAAGTTTCCCTAGTGAATCATTACCTACTTCCCTTTTTATTAATTAACTACGCGAACATAATCACCTATCTGATCTTTTTTAAAAAATGCAGATGACTCTCTTAACAGATGAGTATTTTATAGTATATTTGCCCAGAATAAACGTGATCCTTTTTTTTTTTTTGCTTCGACTTTAAATATATTTAGTAATGATAGCAGCTCTTTGGAAACTAAGATGAAATACTTTGTTGAGACAACAGCTCTAGTGAATAAATTATTATACTCAAAGATTTATTTCCAAAGCTCCAATTAAGGCTGCCATATTTAAAATATTTCTTGTTGGGCTATTTTGATGTATTTCAGTCCTAAGCCATTATGCTGAGTGGTTATTTTGTGGCTAAGGCACCACAACAAAACAAATTTATACCAAGTTTAAATGAATACACTGTGATAAAATAAAAACTTTAATAAAATATGTCGTAGTAAAATTTGGTAGAGAAAAAGAGTCAAAATATCATTATTTTTCTCTTCCTTATCCCTCAAAAGTATAGATGTTTAATACGATGATGCATATGCCTTAAAAGATACATTCAAGAAAAAAGTGATGAGGAAATAAATATCCACAAAACTGAGATAAATATTCATAAAAAAACACATAACACATCAACCTGGTTGTTCAGACAGTAAGCATTTTCAGATCACTGAACAAAAATTACTATAATCTTTTTTATTTTATAAAAGATAACTTGGATCTTGATTATAAGTTGTCCCCAAAAGCCAAATCTCTCATTCTTCCTAACTTTAGATCAAAGAATTAAGGTCCTAAATTAAGGCTTTAGGAATTAACTTCAACTGCTAGGAATTAATTTTTTATTATTTTATCAATTTAAATTAAGTCAATTTTTCAAGACAGCATTTAGCACATTATGTAATAAATCCAGTCAGCTTCTTTCCTGAGGCTTTAGGAACACCATCTCAGACTGCTTTGAGACGTGTAATCTTGTGGAAGAAGTGAGTTGGAAGACCTTTCTCTGCTCCCATCTCTTCTCCTACCTGTTTGCCTTTGGGTAAGTCACTTAACCTTTGAGTCGCTTTCTATGAAAGTTTCACAATATCAGCCTAATAGGAGTGTTGGGAAAATAAATTGGGTAATATGAGTGTGAACTGCTCTGAGTTCGTGGGAACAGGTCAAAACACCAAGTTTCACAGTTTTTGTGTTTGTGTAATGGGTTAGACTAGACTTACATACACACACAATGAGGAAGATAGTCTGGTTTGTACTTTAGGGAACAGCAAAGTATAAGTATTTTTCTATCCTCTTTCTTCCATTCCAGTGTCAGTTGCCCTAATCCTTACCCTGACCTATGGAAGAGAAGAATTTTAAGAAAAATGTTTTTTTTCTCTCAAGCTGTGCTATCCCCGAAGATGTCCGTCTTTGCCTGGCTTGCAGCTGAGTTTGCTCTGTCCCACCCACTGTGTTCTCTGCCAATCAGTAAGTGGGAGAATTCTGAGACAGAGGTGAAATACCACTGAGATCCAAGAGCCCTAAAAACTGGGGTAGGAGGCCATGTACACACACACACACACACACACACACACACACA